>NC_045447.1:54519929-54664521 GCF_002776525.5 Piliocolobus tephrosceles
GGAGGGCAATCTTGTATATCAGGGCAGAGGGGAAAAAAATTAGATCTTCTATTTACATTTATTTTTTATCTTATTTTTTAAATGTATTCTTTTTGGTTATGTTCTTAGTATAGCAAATTATATACACATTTTGATATTGTTACTCACACAACAGGTGGTTTTGGTCACTTGGCAGGTCACAGCCCAACGATCACAACCAAAGAGGATTTAGCAAGGGGATTTTATTATTCGCAAAAGTAAGAAAACACCAGTAAGAGCTTCCAAATTAGTGCCTCCCAGGACAGTGGGGGTGAGTCAAGTTTTAAAAGCATAGAGCAATGAGGCATGATCTGACTGGATCTTGCAATGAGGTGATTCTGGTAGGCATGATCTGACTGGATCCTGCTAGGGTTTTACGCCACCTGATTGGATCCTGAATCCTGCCCTACAGCGTCTGCTTCTTAACTCAATTATTAATTCAGTTCCTGCTCCTTGGTCAGAGCACTTAGGTTCTTCCTCCCCCCGGACCCCCTGCCTATGTTTTGCATACTGGGTTCATCTGGACATGCTCACCTTACAGATCTTCAGCCTGAGGGTCTATAGCAACTGCAAAGCAGTTCTCAGCTTTGTTACCATAAAGGTAAATAAGATTGGTCTGATGTGGCTACAGTATGTGCTCACACATATTTTATAGAGTCAAGAAAGTACACTGGGAGTCAGAAAGCTCAGTTGATGTGTTTGTCGTTTATTAGGTACAGACCTTAGGAATGTTATTTAATCTCTCTATATAATTTTTCAAGTATAAAAATTGGAGAACAATGCATCCCAAATATATATACAATTAGGTTTGTTATGAGACTTAAATTAGATATTATATCTGTACTTGCATTTTAGTTTTTAAAGTATAATACCAAGGAAAGAAAATTATTATTTCTAGGGGATAATTTCTTCGTGTCCCTTGGTTTTTAGGACAGAAAGTATTAGTCATTACAGTTATGTTGGATTTTTTATTTGATTCGTCCTCCTGACTGCTTCTTAAGGTTGAGAATGAATTTCTCAGAATTTTTGGGTGTACATTTCTTTGCTCAGCCTTTTATATATTTCAGGTGAGAACCTAGGGCAAGTTTGTGTCTGTCAAGTACAAGAAGACTACCAAGTTAACTTGCAAATCTATTGAATCTATGTGCTTCACAACATTTTCTGAGAAAAATAAAAGCACTTTTATGCTTTTAATAAGGCACATCAGTAATACTAATAATTCTAAGACTTGAAAACATCTGACTGTGAAGCTGATTATGTACTCAAGCGGAAAGCTGCAATCAAAAAAGGTTTCTGAATCCACTTTCTTCTACAGTGTTTTTAAAAATATTATTGATGCAGATGTTGAATTTCTTTAAAAAATGCAAAATAATTGGATCTGAAAACTCCTTTTAACAAAAAGTTTTCACATTTTTACAAAACCAATATCTTTCTTGATAAAATAAATTCTTATAAATTATTCTTCTGAAGCTGAGGTTCAGCAGCCTAAAAGCAAAGTCAAATGATAATAAAATGTCCAAGACATGACTACCAGATATCAAACCTTTGCCTTCCATATTCAGTCTCTATCCTCTTTACCCTAGTCTGCATTTATATATTACTGACCCCCCTTGCTTCTTGGGTTGCAGGGCAAAGTTGGTTAGTTTAGGCCATTAGGAAGAACTAACATGAGAAGATGTGATGGCCCAATGGGTTCGCCTTGCCTGCTGCCTAGACAGAGTCAATTTATCAAGACGGGGAAATTGCAATGGAGAAAGAGTAATTCACGTAGAGCCAGCTGTGCGGGAGACCAGAGTTTTATTATTACTCAAGTAAGTCTCCCTGAGTATTCAGGGATCCGATTTTAAAGATTATTTGGTGGGTAGGGGCTAGGAAAGTGGGAGTGCTGATTGGTCATGTTGGAGAGGGAATCACAGGGGGTTGAAGTTAAGTTTTCTTTTCTTTTTCTTTCTTTCTTTCTTTCTTTTTTTTTTTTTTTTTTTTTTTTTGTTTTTGAGATTGAGTCTTGCTCTGTCACTCAGGCTGGAGTGCAGTGGCACAATCTCAGCTCACTGAAACCTTCACCTCCCGAGTTCAAGCGATTCTTCTGCCTCAGCCTCCCGAGTAGCTGAGACTACAGGCACTGCCACCACGCCCGGCTAATTTTTGTATTTTTAGTAGAGATAGGGTTTCACCATGTTGGCCAGGCTTGTCTCAAACTCCTGACTCATGATCCGCCTACCTTGGTCTCCCAAAGTGCTGGGGATACAGGCTGAGTCACTGCGTGCCGCCTGAAGTTAGGTTTTTTTGATGTCTTCTGTTCCTGCGTGCGATGGCAGAACTGGTTGGGTCAGATTATCAGTCTGGGTGGTGTCAGCTGATCCATGGACTGCAGGGTCTGCAAAATATCTCAAGCACTGATCTTAAATTTTACATAGTGATATTACCCCCAGGAGCAATTTGGGGAGTTTCAGACTCTTGAAACCAGAGGCTGCATGACCTCTAAACTGTAATTTCTAATCTTGCAGCTAATTTGTTAGTCTTGCAAATGCAGACTGGACCCTAGGTAAGAAGGAGGTCTTTTTGGGAAAGGGCTGTTATCAGTTTTGTCTCAGAGTCAAACCATGAACTGAATTTGTTCCCATAGTTCAGCCTACACCCAGGAATGAACAAGGACAGCTTAAAGGTTAGAAGCAAGGTAGAGTTGGTTAGGTCTGATTTCTTTCACTGTCATGATTTCCTCAGTCACAATTTTACAAAAGCAGTTTCAAAGAGAGGGAGGAAAGAATGTTAGGCTGGGTTTGCCCTGGGTGGGCTATATTCTTCTACCAAAGGACCCAGCTCTTGCAAATCTGCCTTGTCTATGGAGCCCTCTGTCTCCAGATTCTGATGAAGACTCTACCCCCTTAACATTTCTAGCCAAAGAGTTGTAAAGTTCTTCATTGCAGGTAATATTGACTTTGGGATACTGCTGTATCTCTTCTGGTTTCCCTAACCCTACTCAATTCTTTGTAAATAGCTCTTTATTAAGCTATTTTAAAATGCTTCACTTTGAGTGTGCCATCTGCTTCCTGTGGAGATATTAATTGATTCAATATATAAACAGAGATGATTGATAGTGACATTTGTTGGTATGCTTTAATTTATATTATATTTAATGGATTTGGAAGATTTCATTGAACAAAAGGATACATCTCAAACTTTGATCTTTGAATAATCTAGCTTTATGCTTTTTTGATTTAACTAACTCAAAATGTACATAGGTAAACTGAGGTTTTGACAATTGGAAATATACTAAGATATTACTTCTTAAGTTAAAAAGTAAATTTAAAGTGATTCAATGCTATTCCACAGATATTTATTTCATTTTTAAATCATTTCAACTCTTTTTTTGATTCAGGGGTGCATGTGCAGGTTTGTTACTTGGCTATATTGTGTTATGCTGAGGTTTGGGGTATGACTGATCCCATCACCCAGGCACTGAGCGTAACCCAATAGTGTTTTAACCTTTATCTTCCTTACTTTCTCTCTCATTCTTCTAGTAGTCCCCAGTTTTTGTTATTGCTTATTATTTTAATAAATTATGCATAAAATCCCTGACTATTGGTAATGCCATCTTATGAGACCATTTACTTCCTTGAAGTGTTTGACATTCAATGCAGATACACACATATAATAGAAAATAGGAAATCAGGGAGAAAATACTAACTTTCCTAACTAGGAAGAAATATTATTTGAGATGAGTCTTAAAAGACAGAAAGAGGATCAAGTAGGTGGGCCTCATCAAATGTTTATTCAAGCCGAAGGGAACATGTGTAAGAGACATGAATAGAGATGTACAGGGATGCTCTAGGATTAAAGAGACTGTTATATGACTGGGGTAAAAGATATATAGGATTTTATAAGTTGGATAAGGTAGACAGGGTCAAATAGTAGAAGGCCTTGAATTCCAAAATTTAATCATTCAATGGAGAAAAATAAAAGTTTTTTTAGCAGGTGATTAACTTCGAATTATATGGTAGACATAGGTACCATGATCAGATGTAGTTTTAAGAAAGATTATAGAGGCAGGCCAGATAAAAATAACTCAAGATGATCAAAGTAAGTAATTTAAAACATTCGTTTAAAGAGATGAAATAATACCTTGAGTGTTAAGTGTGTGAAAAGAAAATAAATCTTGGGACCTCAAAATCACTAAGCCAAAGAGAAAAGTCAAGCTGGGAACTGCATCAGGCAAACCTGCCTCCCATTTTATTTCTAAATAAGATAGCTACAAAGATACAAAACTACATTCTTGCCTCACAATTTGTCCACAAGGAAATTCCTTGTGGGCCTCAGATCTTTACCTTAAAACAGTTCTGTTGGATTTTACCCTGGCAATGTAAATTGATAGCTTGTCTGCACAGATGCTGGACAAAGGACAGAATTCAAAGTCATCCTTCTGCTCACCTGAGACAAATGCCTATCTGATTGCTTCCTCTGCCCTACTGCTTGTGTAAAAATGAAGATTCGCTGAGTCAGACTAAGGTATAAGTGACTGTTCCTCCACCATCCTCACACATGTAAATTGTGTATTCAGCAAAAGGCTGATCAAAGGCTCAAAATAATGCAACCGTTTGTCTCTTATCTACCTATGACCTAGAAGCCTCTGTGTGGTTTGGTCTAGAAAGGATTTCTCTTGCCTTTCTGAACTGAACCAATGTACACCTTACACACATTGATTGATGTCTCATGTCTCCCCAAAATGTGTAAAACCAAGCTGTGCCCAACCACCTTTGGCACATGTCATGAGGACCGCATGAGGCTGTATCACCAATGCATCCTTAACCTTGGCAAAATAAACTTTCTAAATTGATTGAGACCTGTCTCAAATACTTTGGGTTCACACAGGTTACAAAATTTGTGGATATATTCTTTCATTGTATGTATTCAACATTCACCAAATAAAACTAAATTAAATTACTTCCAATTCCACCAGCTCTACATTAGAGAAAAGGAGAAAGAAGCTGGAGGTGGAAATACCAGGAAAGGAATTAGAGCAATAGTTCAGTCAAGAGATAATAAGGCCTGAACACATTTAAAACTGTTGGAGAATGATAGGTTTCTTAATTCATTTTCTCTGAAAGCAGAGCCTGAAGCAAGGGGATAGAAAAAGATGGCACAATCATGGGGTAAACATGCTCAGTTATAAGAGATAAAAGCCAAATAATGAATTAGAGAAAAATATATATTTAAAGGACAAACAAACCCACGTAAGGACATTGCAAAGAGCGGCTAGAAATATAAGGAGATATCTAGGAAATGGTAGTTCTTAAAGACCCAGGGAAGACAGATTTGAGGAAAGAATGAAAAGTTTCGTACTACAAAGAAGTTAAGCAAAATGTGATAGAATCCAAGTAAGAAAATGGTCCAATTATTCATCCATCCCTATGGATACATGGTCTTTGTAAAGTAATTTTGCAATTCCATCTGTAAAGAGGTGAACTCTTTTTCCCTACTTCTTGTTGTTACTTGCTTCCACCAATTAAATGCAGCGGAAATGATGATGTCCCAGTTGGTGTCTAAGACTCAAGAGACCATTCAAACTTCTACTCTTTCTTGGAGTCCTGTTATCACCATATGAACAGGCTTATATGGCTAGAATGCTGGATGAAAGAAGTGTAAACTGATCACTTCTGTTGCTCCAGCCAATAATCAACCATCCTGAACCAACCAGTCCCCAGACAACAAGTCAGTTGATCACACAGATGAGAGCAAGCCCTGCAGAGGTCAGCTCAATAAGGCACTGTTCAGAAGAACTCACCGTTGATAATTAAACTTGTAGCATGTTTATTTGAAGTAATGTTTTGGTGATGCTTACTATGCAGCAATATATAAATGATACTGGGAGGGTTATTTTCAAGGGCAGGTTCAAATAAATGATGTAAGGTGTAAGGCAAGTTAATAGATATCAATTCTTAAGGAATTACCAGAAATATGAAAAATAATGTTTTACAATAAATATCTCTTTGAAGACAAAAACAGAGTTGTAAATGGTGCGAAGGAGTAATAATTGCTATTGTTGTGTATATAAATTGATTATTATTTTTATATGAATGGATTTGCGTATGTTTTAAGGAGGTGAAAACAATCTAATGGGGATTGAAATAGCGCAGTCTCAGAAATGAGTGAACTAAATGCACACATATTTATAATAGGCTGGTAAAAGAATAGGTTAAATTATTTTTAAAGGGGAAATAAAGAGAAAGGGAAAATTGATAATTTAGAGGTAGACTTGGGTGAAGTCATTTCTCCTCAATAAAGGAGTGAAATCATGAATTAACTGATTTGTGTCTTAAAAGTGCAAATATTAATGAAAATTATTTAAAATGTAGTCAACTGGGGGATAAATAAAAGGATGGCCCAGTAATCCTGAAAGCTCAGGTTAGTCTGGAGAGAAAAAAACAAACATTACAGAGAGAAAAAAATCATACTGGGCCTGAGGATATAAAGCATATAAAAGACAACCCTGAAGAAGCAATTATTTCTCTTTTTATATCAGGCTTAACATCAGGATTGTTAAATTGATGAGAAAGAATTCTGGGTTTTCTGCAGAGATGGCAAACTATCTCTATGTCTGCAAGAAGCTGATCAGAGAGGGTGTACATTTATATAGAAAGAAAGGCTGGATTTTTATGAATCTCAGGATTTCCTCTCTTTATCCTGGAGTAAGAAAAATCAGCTGAACTTAATAACTTTGCTTATAGCATAGTAACATCAACTTACAGTATTGTTGAGAAAATCAAATGAGATGCATAAACATGAAGGTGCATTGAAAATCTACAACTCCATAAAAATGAAAAGGATTTGCTAAAGCTGAGGGAAGCAATATTTAAGGTTACTTTTATTAAAACTGATTTTTAAATTATACAAGAAGCCTTATCATATTGGTTAAAAATAACTGGTTCTGTCTCAAGATGATCAAAGCAATTAATCTAAAACACTACTCTAAAGAGATTAAAATAATATCTGAGTGTTACATGTTATAAAGTTTGTGGATATACTCTTCAATTGTTTGTATTCAACATTCACCAAAGAAAACTAAATTCAATTACTTCTAACTCCACCAGACCCACATATCTTACTGCTTCTATCATGTACAATTTATATGAACTATTTTTCTTATTACTTTTTGTGCCACTTGAAAGTAAGTCTTTCATAATGAGAATTATTTGCTCAATTGGTCTACATGGATATTGATGAAGCATAAAGCCCAGTTGACATAATTTTTGAACATGGATGTGTTCCTCCTGCTGTCTTAAGCAGGAAAAGAAGTTAAACAGTTCGCCTTAATAGTTTGTAGTCTAGTAATATGGAGAACAGGTCTCAATGAACATACATATGAGAAGAGATTGAAAGTATTTTTAAATATCCATTATTCTATTAACAAACTCAGCAATCATTTATTTGTGAAATGTATGTTGAGCACCTGCCCTGGGACAAGCATTGTGCTTAGTGCCAGTTAGTATCCCAAAAATAGTCTGTCACTACCTTGGAAAGCCCAGAAATAATTGAATGAAGGTAAACTATATACAAATAGACATTTAGATCCATATATATGTGTGTGTGTGTGTGTGTGTGTGTATGTATTATATATATATGTATGTGTGTGTGTATATATATATATGTACTCTTTATTTAATTCCAGCATAATTTACTGGTTTTTTGTTTTGTTTTGTTCTATAAAATGTCTTTTCAGGTTCTAGCATAGGTTAATTAAGTGGGAGGATGGAAAGAAATAGAAGGCTACATTTAAAGAGGCAATGGAGTCACAGTAGAGGCATGCGTTGTGAGACACTGCTTTTGAGCCTTTCTAGTTTACATGCACAAAACTCTTCCTCCATTCAAGTCTCCTGATGTATAGAGATTTTCACCAACTCATTTAATTTTAGAGACAATGTAAAAGTGAAGATTCACAAATTCAACTCTAAATGAAAGCATTACTTTTCTCTTCTTCCAGAAATGTATTTTGAAAGGAAAGAGATGAGTTTTTATAGAGATGTATCTAATTGTTTGGCAATAATCTGTGGTCCTTCAAAAAGAGGACTAATTATCATTATGAAGGCAGGGAGGCTTAGATGGCAATTTGTAATTTTTAGCAGGTTTTTACTTGCAGCATTTTAAAGTTGTTGCAGCAGGAGGTAAAGTACAAAGTCATGTTTTTTTGAATAAAAATATTTAAAATGCTATATTGTAAAATCACTAGAATTCAAAGGAAATGAATACATCTGTCTTCAGTTTTTATTATTTAAACTTCCTATGTATTTCACATCATGGTAATTTGTGGTTTGCTTCCTCTATGATCCTTTTAAATGTACCCATGACTTAGATTGTTATGTACTTGCAGATATTGTCTAATACTACACTGGCCAATATGGTAGCCACTAGCCAGATGTGGCTTTTTAATATTTGAAATATAGCTAGTCTGAATTCAGGTGTGCTGTAAGTGCAAAATACACAAAGGATTTAAAATACTTAGGAGGAAAAAGTAAAATATCACATTAACCATGTAATATTAGTTACATGTTGAAATGATAACCTTTTGGGATATAGTAGATTAAATAAAATATATTAATATAACTAAGTTTATCTGTTTTACTTTCTTAACGTGGCTACAAGAATATTTAGAAATATACATGTGGCCTGCCTTATGTTTCTATTGAACAGTGCTTTCTAATAAGTACAGAATACATTGGGAATTTCTCCTCTTAAAACACCATTTTCTATTAACAGAGCTTTAGATTAAAATAGTTTAAAAAAAATCATACAGCATAGGTATACATTGAACTTTTCATTTACTAAAACCATGAGCTCCGTTTAAGAGAGCTGCTCATAAGCAGCTCAACAATGCCCTGCAGTTTACTTTATATATTAAAAATGTGTATATCCCACTTACTTGCAAAAGTATTACAAAGATTGTCATAAATATAATTAAATGCAGCAGTTACCAAAATGTCAAATAGAAACAAAGCAAGATAGAGGGAAAAATAGGTATCATTATGAAATAAAATGTTTATTGCAATTGATCAGTCATTTAGCTCAAAGTTTCTTACAAGGAGAAAATAAAGACATAAAACATCATCTTGGTTTATGGTACAGTAAAACCAAAATTTGGATTCATCCATTATTGGAAACTGTAGTTCTTATAAGGTTTTCCATAAATTTTTATGTATAGTAGAAAAAAATGGCAGAGAAATCCTGGAGAGGTGATGAAAATCAGGATACCTGAAGAGCATACTGCTGCTGTATCCACTTATCCCACTGATATCCCTGCATGGTCTCAATAGAAGATTTGAATCTTTGATCTAAAATAATTGTGATGTGAAAAGTAGTAATAAAAATCCCCTTCATGTTGGGTGTGGTGGCTCGCGCCTGTAATCTCAGCACTTTGGGAGGTAGAGGCAGGAGGATTGTTTGAGCCCAGGAGCTTGAAACAAGGCTGGGCAACCTAACAAGATCTTTTCTCCTTAAAAAGAGTAAATTAAAAAAAAAGAAAACAGAACCCCATTCATCCAATTCCAAAAAAATTTGAAGAACCAGTGATGATAATTTGCAACAATATTAAGAGTTATAAAAACAAAATATAGCAATTAAGTTAATGCAAATATAATGTGGGGGCAATTTAAAAATGTGCAGTTTTTAGGCAAATCTGAAGGATCCATGAAATGGATCAGTATAAGAAATTTTAAAAATTATATACTGCTTTTCATCTAATCTGAAAAAGATATAAAACTGAAGTGAGCAGAAGGAAGAAAAACATTTTTGGAAATGATATAGAAGTAGCTGAGAACCAGATCTGCCTTGTAAACTATGAGAAGTTTTTATCTTACTCTAATGTGATATCAAGCCATTGGTTTTGAGCACTGGAAATACATAATGTAATTTTACATTCTGAAACATCAGCCTGAATGCTCTGTGGCAAGTAAGCAGTAGAGGACCAAAGGAAAAAATCAACATGATGCTTTTAGACATAGACATAGAGGTATGTCATGCTACTTGGATACAGGAGTTTGAGGCTCAGGGAATAGATCAGGGTAGATATGTAAATTTGTACATCAGCACATAGAGGGTAGAATAAATCTTCTGGGGAGTAAATAGAAATGTAAAAGAGAAGGGCCCTGAACTCCCAAATATTTTTATTTTTCCTAGAGATGCCAAAGCCCAAAAAGTTAGAAGGCACATCTTGTGAGATAGAACAAAAACTAGGAGTGTGATACTTCATGAATGTCAAGATCATATAAGAGGAATGGGGGATTATCAAGTGTGCTAAATACTGTGCAGAGGCTGAGTAAGAAGAGAACACAGAAGCAACCATGATGTGTCATCACAGAGGTCGTTGGTGACATTGAGAAAAAATGATTTCAGTGGTTTAGGTGAAAAGACAGATTGGAAAATGTGACAATGGATCCTGGATGCCACAATTATGAACAACTTTTTAAAGACTTTTCTGACCACCTGAGCCACAACAACAATAACAACAACAGCAAAATAAGATATCATTTTGTGAATGGACAAAGAGTCAAGGGAAACTTACTTTTGTTTTGTTTTGTTTTTTAAATGATGAGAATGATACATTGGAGAGGGGCAGATTGATGATCCTGAAGGAAAAGCTCATGAATAGAAGACTAAAGTTCTCCAAAAGAGGACATTGGAAAAAGAGCATGGAAACCTGTATATAGAGTGGATTGGCCTCAGGAGGAAGCAGGGACATTTCAGTCTTCAGTCTTCAGACCTAAGAAGGAGAGCAGGTAGTATGTAAAGAGATACAAGTGGGTACGCAGATTTGTTGGAGGGACTCTGAGGGTCTTTATTTCTTTCCCTATTTTCTTGACAAAGTGTGAAGAAAAATCATCAGCTGAGATGGAAGGAAGTGGTTTCTCTTATTACAAAAACAGTAAAGTCATTGACTTTAATAAAGAACAGAGGTCTGACTGTTGTTAAGGTTGAACACTACATTTTCCTTCCAAGTAAACTTGAAAGTGTATATATGATTCTAAACGATTGAAGGATTATCTACAACCCAGATGCTTGACAGTTTTGTGTCACTTCCTATTGTAGGATTTAGGGTGGCTCGTGGAAGCAGGAATATACACCAAGTGACTTCACTCACACTTTTCTTATTTTTTGAATCATTGGTATTCATAGCAAATTTGGAGAACAGTCAAGAGATAGTTCATATAAAGGTAGGCTGAGGTTTAAAATAAAAGAGGTTAATATTTATGTTTTCCTGAAACAATGTTTATGTAAAAATTGAACAAAAAATCTATTTCTGCTCATAGACATAAAAGATTTTTTTTAAGTTACAACTAGAGTAGGCTAGATTCATAGCATCTATTTTATTTCCTTGCAACTACAGAAAATCTGATTTCCGAAGACAAAGATGAACATTGGTACTTGAACTGTGAGATTATATCTTAATGCATTTATTTTTAAGGATAGTTTTACCTTGATATGACAATTTCAGACTGAATTATAAGCCTATGTACTAGAATGGTCATTTCTTACCTGCTGGAAATTAAAGCAGTATTAAATTCTTGTCTTGAGGACACTGATCAATCTTTAAACATCAGTGTATCTGCAGAAAACTACAAATAGTACTGTAAAAAAAAAACCCAAAAAGCTAAATGTTATTATCTTTTGCAATATCTCGTATTGTTCAATTTGGTAAATTGGTATTAAAGATCTGTTCTTGGCCAGGCACGGTGGCTCATGCCTGTAATCCCAGCACTTTGGGAGGCTGAGGCAAGCAGATTGCCTGAGCTCAGGAGTTCTCAACCAGCCTGGGCAACACAGTGAAACCCTGTCTCTACAAAAATACAAAAAGTTAGTCAGGCATGGCGGTGTGTGCCTGTAGTCTCAACTACTCGGGAGGCTGAGGCAGGAGAATCGCTTGCACCCAGGAGGTGGAGGTTGCAGTGAGTTGAGATTGAGTCACAGCACTCCAGCCTGGGTGACAGAGTGAGACTCAGTCTAAAGAAAAAAAAAATCTGTTCTTTATTATTTGTTGATTACATAAAATTTTTAGATGTGCGATTTAAATGTGTTTTGGGTCAATCCTTGTGGAACTTTATAATGTTGAGGGCTTTCTTAAAAGCCCTCTCTTATATTCCTATAATAGATTTATAATATGTCCAATTTGGATGAGACAACTGATTCCTGGAAATCTGTGAAGGTTACTAGGTGTACTGTGATAAATCTTGGTCTCTAGAGTTAGGCAACTTTGAATTCCAGTTCTGCTGTCTTCACTTACTTGATTGGCAGTCTTGGGTAAGTCACTTTACCTCTCTTGAAGTAAGTTTTCTCATGTGTAATATGGGGAAAATTATACCACCTCTAGAGTTGTGAGGATAAATTGAAGAAGCAAATATTAAACTCTTCTGCAAAGTATCAAACATGCCTTTGCAGTGGCAGCAATTGCAGCACCATATGTGGAAAGCATGCAATTGTTTCACAGGGTAGGAGTCATTCTCAGATATTTAATTTCCTCACGTCTCTTGTTAGACTTTTCATTTTTGATTATTAAATGCAAATTTTTTTGTAAGGTGTTGCAATTTACATTTTATTTCCTAGTATCGCTTGAGTGTGTGTGTGTGTGTGTGTGTGTATATGCTAGATATGAACCATAAGAGTAAAACTGACACCTGTGAACTTATCACCCAATTAATAAACTGGGATATAGCAAACACTGCTTCATCAGTGAGGTGTCTTATCACCCAATTAATAAACTGGGATATAGCAAACACTGCTTCATCAATGAGGTGTCTGTTGCTCTTCCATCTGGTAATATTTGAATATTTTTGTCCCCCCACAATTTATTTCAAAACTTAATTCCCAATGCAGCAGTATTGAGAGGTGGCCCCTCTAAGAGGTGATTGAATTATGAGGGCTTTGTCCTCATGGATAGGTTAATCTATTCATAGGTTAATGGGTTAATGATTTAATGGGTTAATGAATTAATGGGTTATTATGAAAGGAGACCTGGTGGCTTTGTAAGAAAAAGGAGACCTGAATTAGCACATGAGCATGCTCAGCTCCTTTCCCACGTGATACCCTGAGAAACCTGGGGACTCTTCAGAGAGACCGCAGCAGCAAGAAAGCTCTCACTATATGCACTCTTTTATGGTCTTGCCCACCTCCAGATGAGAAGTGTAATAACTAAATTGCTTTTTAAATTACTCAGTTTCAGGTATTCTGTTACAAAAAACAGAAAATGAACTAATGCACCCTCTTTCTGCTTCATGGCCAGGGGTATCTTAATTTGAAGTTTTAATTTATCATTCTCCCCTTAAAAATAACCTTTTATCATCTACAAAAGTTTCCCTAAAATATTTTATTTTGCTTTTGTGAAATGTATACAAATAATACTTTAATCTTAAACAGTTTTTTTACATTATTTTTGTTCAATATATTTCTAAAATGTGTCCATGAGTTTTCATGTTTTGTGTTTATTTTTACTGTTATAAAATATTCCATTATGTAAATATAATAAAATCTGTTTGGTAGCTTTTTGTGAGTTGTTTTCAGTTGTTTGGCTACTGGGAACTCTGCTGTATCTTGTACTATTCTGAACAATTAGTACAAGTTTACCTCAAAGACATATAATTACAGGGTTTCTGGTTTCAATTTTACAAGATTGTGTTATATTGTATTTCAAAATGATCATACCATTTATACTTGATTGTTATATAAGATTTATTGGTAATCTTTAAGCTTACCATCTTTTTTTTTTTTGAGACAAAGTGTCGCTCTGTCATCTAGGTTGGAGTTGCAGTGGTACAATCACGGCTCACTGTAGCCTTGAACTCCTCTACTCAAGTGATCCTCTTGCCTCAGCTTCCCGAGTTGCTGGGTCTACAGGTGCACACCACTGGGTCCAGCTATTTTTTGTTGTTGTTGTTGTTGTTACCATGGGGTCTTGCCGTGAGGCTGATCTCAAACTCCTGGCCTCAAGGGATCCTCTCATCTCCAGCTCCCAAAGTTCTAGGAACTTACCATCACTTAAAATATATATTTAGTTGGTTTATCACCAATCTCTGCAATCTATCTATTCCTCTATCCATCAATTCATCTTATTTTCATTGTTCTAACTAAATTGAGGATATCAGTACTTTTTGACACCAGACACTTCAGATAATCATTATTATCAGCTAGATTAGTATTTGAGTTCAATATGTATTTAAGGAAGCTTTTCTAGGTAAAAATTTGCAGTGAATGCACAAACCATATGTGTGCCATTTCATGAGTTTTAATACATGCATACACCTGTTACATGACTCAAATGGCTGTCAACTTACAGAACAGCACCATCCTTCCAGAAATTTCTCTAATGCCTCCCCCCGCCATGTCAGTTTGTGCACCATTCCACGAGGCAGCCACTGTTCTAATTTTTTCACCATGGATTAACTTTCATGTAAATAAAATATTTTGTGTAAGTCTCTTTTTGGTCCTTTTTAAAGGTATAAATTACAGAATTAACTTGTCAATTTCTAAAAATATTTAACTGTGATTCATATATTGAATCTATACATAAATTTGTAGGTCTCATAGTCCATGAGAGTGATCTATCCTTTGAGACATTTTAAATATATTTCAATAACATTTTATATTTTTTATATAGCATTTACATGTTTTCTTAGAAATTTATGAAGTGCTTTACATTTGATGGCAATGATACATGATAGATATGATGATGATGATGATGATGATGATGATGATGATGATGATGAATGATGATTATTATAGTCTGTGTTTCCTACTTGTGTACAGACTTTAATTTTATTGTAGTATATTGATGCCATGTAGTCAGGCATATTGTTAAACTTATTATTTCTACATTTTTTTCTGTAATGCTTTTGATGTTTCAAAGTAGTAATTAAGGCATCTGTGAATAATACTTTTCATATTGTTTACAATTCTAATAATCTTATTTTTTCCCTTTCTTTACCATGGTAAGACTTCCAAAAGTATGTCAAATAGAAGCAATTAAAATGTACATCTTTACTATATCTTGTTTTTAAAAGGTCTGATTTTAGAAAGATAGCACTTTTTTTTAGCTCTTTTTCATTTTTGCTAGTTTATATTTTGCGAAAACTTTCATAATGAATGTATTAAATTTTGCTTTCTATAAAGATTGAGATGATCATACAGTATTCTCCTTTAATTTGCCAAGAAGCTAAAAAACCCATACATATTAAACCACCCTTGTATTATTGGATTGACCTGGAGTGATCATGGTGTACTATATTTCCTATGTAATGAATTTAGCTCTCTAAAACCTTGACATTTGCATCTATGCTCATGAGTAGGCTTGGCATGTAGTCTATTACTTAAATGAAAGTTATCATTTTATATTAAAATCTGCTTTTACTTTCTCACATGCCTTTCATACTCCACTTAAACTGCTCCCCTAATTTCAATTAGTTTATACTTGCCAGCACTTCAGAGTTAAATAAATAATCCTTCGATTTTATCAATTTAACCCATCATAATGGATTTGGATTCTTTTCGGTTGGTTTGAACTTTTTCTTAGAAATAATGGCATTTTGTGGATACTGAAGAAACGTAGAATAGACAAAGGCAAAGCTTTCTCATTTACTTGGGGAATTTTAGCAAATTTGATATAGGACCTATAAGACATTGGAGGACTCTATATGAAACACAACTTGGCTCTCTTTTTTTTTTTTTTTGAGACGGAGTCTCGCTCTGTCGCCCAGGCTGGAGTGCAGTGGCCGGATCTCAGCTCACTGCAAGCTCCGCCTCCTGGGTTCAGGCCATTCTCCTGCCTCAGCCTCCCGAGTGGCTGGGACTACAGGCGCCCGCCACCTCGCTCGGCTAGTTTTTTGTATTTTTTAGTAGAGACGGGGTTTCACCGGGTTAGCCAGGATGGTCTCGATCTCCTGACCTCGTGATCCGCCCGTCTCGGCCTCCCAAAGTGCTGGGATTACAGGCTTGAGCCACCGCGCCCGGCCAGAAACACAACTTGGCTCTTTACCCAATTTCAACATAGGTACAGTTTGACTAAGATTTGTTTAAATACAACACAAAAACAAACAACACTTTTTCTATAACTTACAGTAGTATAGGAGGTTTATATATTCATCTCTTTTCTAATGTCTTATTTTTATTCAGGTATCTGAGGCCAACAGAATGGCTAAGATACATTCTGGTGTTTCTAATTATATCTCTGTTCTATCATAACTATTATCTTTGCTAGCGATATAATTTTACTCCTCTTCCCTGCCCCCAAATTAAATATATTAACTTTAATTTTGCTTTGTTAGTTGTTAAAAATAATGACAGGAAACATTTTTCTTTATGATTCCTGACTATTGACTCTTTCCTCCACTGCATTATTTTTTTCATTAAGATTATTTGAGGGTAGTAAAATAGTGCTATATATATAGAGTGACAAACTAATAAATAAAAATTTTATTTTTTATCAATCCATGCATTTTCATTGTAGGATTGACTGTGAAATAGGAAGCCACATATATTTCTAAGGAGAATTATGCCTCATAACTAACAGTCATGAAAGTATTACTTCTATTATATAGATAACTATACCAATTTTAAAGGTTCATTTTAGAAGGCATTAATTGCCATTAGTGTTTAGCTGACCTCTGTTAAAAATGAAGATTATAAATTTCATTTAAGCTTTCATAATTCTGACAGATTTTCTGAAATAATGTTCTATTTTTCCCACAAAATTAGTTCTGAATTTCCTTATCTTGGTGATATTTCAGTAGCATTGCTTCAGCATTGTTATAGATAGGTATATGCCATTGTAATATTATTTGTTTATTTTGTTTCCATGTGAAACTTTACTGTCCCTGTGAAAAAATAAAACTGTAAAATTCAGGACAAATTCTTGTCTTCTTTTTTTATTATTCTAATAAAATAAATTATTGTACTATACAATAATTGTACTATACATGTGACTTATATAGGAATTAAAGTGTGAACTCAATATATTGTGTCTGTGTGGTTAAATTTTCTACTATGAAAATTAAATCTGGTAATCAGTGAAATATAATTATTTCATCAATGTGCCAGGTACTGTGTTAGGTATTAGGAGTGTTGCTATCAATAAACGAACCAGGTACTACTAGTAATATATTTGCAAAATGTGTTTGTATTAGTTTCTTCTTGCTGCTGTCACAAATTACCACCGACTTGCTGACTTAAAATAACACAAATATATCTTACAGTTCTTAATGTTAGAAGTATGAAATTGGTCTCAATGGACTAAAATCGAGGGAGTGGCAGGAACATGTTTTTTCTGAAGGCTCTAGGCCAGGGGTCCCCAACTCTGGCCATTGGCTGGTACAGGTCTGTGGCCTGTTAGGAACCTGGCCGTATACAAGAAGTGAGTGGCAGGCCAGCCAGCATTATTGCCTGAGCTCTAGCTCCTGTCAGATCAGTGGTGGCATTAGATTCTCATAGGAGCATGAACCCTATTGTGAACTGCGTATGTGAGGGATCTAGGTTGCACACTCCTTATAATAATCTAAGTAATGGCTGATGATCTGAGGTGGAACCGTTTCTACCAGAAACCATCGCCCCATCCCCCATTTGTGGAAAAATTGTCTTCTGTGAAACTTGTCCCTGGTGCCAAAAAGTCTGGAGACTGCTGCTGCAGAGAATAATTTATTTTTTTGACTTTTCCGGCATCTAGAGGCAGCTCAGTTTCTTAGATCATGGTGATCCAAGAGCTCAATAGCAGCTCAATAGCTAGTGGAGTCGTTTTTATGCTTTAGCATTTGACATTGACTGTCCTGCTTTTCTCTTTCATATGTATAAAAGGACCCTTGATTTTACATTGGGTCAGAATAATCTCCTTAGTTATTACCAGAACAAGCTCCTTATTTTAAGGTCATCTGATTAGTAATCTAATTCCAGCTGCAGCCTTAATTCCCCCTTGCTATGTAACATAATGTATTTACAGGTTCCAAGGATTAAAAGATGGCCATCTGTAGGGGGCCATTATTCTGCCTACCATTGTACTCAATTCTAAGCACTATACCAAGTTTCAGACCTTTAAAATCAAGAACTGAAAGTATTACCCATACATTTTTTTGTCTAAAATTTTTTTTCACTTATTCATTACATAAAAGTGTTGAAAACTGATTTTGGTTTATTTGTTTGGATAGTTAGTTATATAGTTCTCCTGTTGATTTTGCAAAAGTTAAAATAACACAGATTTAAACTCTTAGGCAAACATAAGAGTTCCAGTTTTAGAAATGTATTAATTTTAGAAACAAAGGACAGAAAGAGATGCTTATGAATATTAATTAAATAGGTTCTAAAATAAATTATAAGTGAATAAAATTTCAGAACCTAATGATTCAGCTTCTGTGTATGACATATTAAAAATGACAGCAAGGTTTGACACTACTATGTTTACTTTAATTCTTTATGACCTTATTTATTTAACTTTTCAGGGTCAACAAAAAGAATTAGGTATTTGATTTGAGTGTATGAATTTTTAACTTGAGGGTTTCTGACTCCAACTCTGTCAAGACCTCCTGACCTTACAGCTTGAAGTGATTTGATTTAGTAAGCAGACATGATGGTCATTGTTTCATGTATAAACAAAAGCCATTTTTTTTTTGTCTTTCAAGCTAGATTTAAAATTTATTGACATGATAAAATAGAATTTAGATTGAATGTCATGAAATGATTAACATTATATTTATGTTATGATAAAAATTACCATTTTCATTGATACTGAGCCAAGATGACTTGCAACATGAGTTCCCAAAAGGTCTTAGGATTTCCGTCTTGTTTTATCTTCAAGATCTCTGAATATATTTTGCCTAACCCATTGGTTTGGAGGATGTCTTACATGAGGCCTGAATGCATAAAGGCATAGGTCAAAGACTTATGATGTGCAAAAGAGTTTTTATTTTATGTTGGACATAAATTTGGAGCAAGAGTAATTATAGTAAAAGGTTACTGTTTAAATTCTTAAGCAAATAAGGAAGCTTTGGAATATCAGGATTTCATGTGCTTCTTAAAGCTGTATTTGTTGCCATTGATGCTATTTCTGATATGACATTAAATTGACATTTGTCACTTCTTCCTATATCATGAAATTTTAGGTAGCCTCTTTTAATTCAAATTACATGGATAACTACAGAATCTCAAAAACCTGTTACTATATAGATTTTGTGTAGTAAGTTAACATTTGGTTACTGAGAAACAACTCTTTATCTGTTTTGAAAGGAATGTATTTGGTCATCATATTAAACCTCCATCTTATGTGTTTAATCCAAACATTGCAAAGAGGTTAAAAAGCCCAAGATTTTATTATGTTGTGCTTTAATTACATAAATGGATTTTTACGTTTTATTTTATTTTTTTGGAGATGAAGTTTCACTCTTGTCACCCAGGCTGGAGTGCAATGGCGCGATCTCAGCTCACTGCAACCTCTGCCCCCGGGGTTCAAGCAATTCTCCTGCCTCAGCCTCCTGAGTAGCTAGGATTACAAGCATGCGCCACCATGCCCAGCTAATTTTTTGTATCTTTAGTAGATATGGAGTTTCACTATGTTGGCCAGGCTGGTCTCAAACTCCACCTCAAGTGATCCACCCGACTAGGCCTCCCAAAGTGCTTGGATTACAGGTGTGAGCTACCGCACCTGGCCTACATTTTAATTTTCATGTTAGCTTTAATTTTGTTTTGCTTAACATTTGGTTTCTTTGGTCACTGGAGATTTAGAGAGGATTAAAAACTAAACTTGAATTTGAATGTAGCTCCAAATTTTTTAAATTTTTGATATTTTTTATTTCCTCGGATAAATAGAAAACAATAACGTTTATCTTTCTTTTTTTATTATTATTATACTTTAAGTTCTAAGGTACATGTGCACAACGAGCAGGTTTGTTACATATGTATACATGTGCCATGTTGGTGTGCTGCACCTGTTAACTCGTCATTTACATTAGGTATATCTCCTAATGCTATCCCTCCCCCTTTCCCCCATCGCACGACAGACCCCAGTGTGTGATGTTCCCTACCCTGTGTCCAAATGTTCTCATTGTTCAATTCCCACCTATGAGTGAGAACATGCGATGTTTGGAGGACAATAACATCTATCTTTCTAAATGGTAAAGATTAAAAGACATAACATTAACACAGTGTCTTATTTGTACTGTAGTTATTTGACTGTACTTTTACATGAGCATTTTTTTACTAACACAGGCTCAGTGGGGGTATTTAAGGGCTAAAAAAAGAGGTTATAAGGAGACTTTTACTTTTTTCATATTATTATACCTCAATTAGTATACCTTCATCTCAGGTGACTTGTTAAAGAAGGAAATTTAGAAGAGAAAAACCTTGCATACATCAAGGAGTATTGGTAAAGAATTACTCAAAATTAATCCATATGTTTGCAAATCCTATCTGAAAGCCCATAGCATATGTTTTTCAGTTCTTGTTTTTATGAAATTTGAACACCTTAAGTTCAGGAAACATTGTATTGTTACATATTTCTAAGTACCTCAGGCTATTCTTTATCCACTGAAAAATTAATAATCTGATTAAAAATGTTGTTACCCTTTTCAACAAGTGAGCATTTGAAAATCCTTTGAAAATTAAAGACTAATGAACAAACACATGAAAGGTACATGAGAATACTGATGAATATGATGACGATGATGATGGTGGTGGTGGTGATGATTATGAATGTGAACAAGACGATAAGATAAAAAGAATTAGTGTTCACTGTTGTTACTGTGGTAGATACTCAGATGAAGAAGGTGCCATTATTATTTCCAGAAGAATAAAAATTAAGAATATAATACTTGAAGACAAATAACAAAAAGGGATCTTGTTTGGCGAGGTTTAAAGGAAAGAAAAGGCATCTTCTGTTAGAGAAAGGGGACCTGAAATTTTAAAGAGGGTATCCAACCAGGTGATTTTTCAGGTGAAAGGCTATCTTTTTTTTTTTTTTTTTTTTTTTTAGATGGAGTCTTACTCTGTCACCCAGGCTGGAGCGCAGTGGCGCTATCTCAGTTCACTACCATCTTCGCCTCCCAGGTTCAAACGATTCTCCTACCTCAGCCTCCCTAGTAGCTTGGACTATAAGCACATGCCACCACTTCTGGCTAGTTTTTTGTGTTTTTAGTAGAGATGGGGTTTTTAAAATATCTTTGTATTTTTTATACACATTTGTCCATGTCATTTGTGGTTATTTCAGGAAAAATCTAGAGCATATGTGCCCCTTTTAATTTTATGTATCTGTGTAGACACTTCCTCAATTGCCTTGTATATAATTTTATATTCTATTATAAAAACAGTTGTTCTTTGCACAAAAGACGTGCTAACAAGAGCTTTGATTTCTCAGATGAACCCAAACATTTCTAATTAAATGAGTAGCATCATTTAGAGGAAAATTCCTAAGGTTTCCAAAAAATTAGTAAGTAGTACATGTCTACAATAATAATAGACTTTGGTATCTTTAATATTTAAATGGAAGGCTACTTTTGTTAACTAAATAAGAAAATCTTGCGGAATCTTTGTGCTTCAATTTTCTTAAGACGATTTTCAGTGATTTGTTAAACTTAGTGATTAAGACAATTCTTTTCATAGCAATAAAGAAAAAGTCAGGAACAAAGTTTGCTTCTAATTTGAACTACTTGGTTTCTGCTACTTTTAAATACTTTAGCTGATTCGCTAGTTCCTTCAGTACATATATCTTCTTTACCCAATTAACAATAAGATTATTGAGGACAGAGACCTTTTTTTAAAAAAATTAGCCATGTCTCTGCCTAATACCTTACACATGAGATATGATAATAAACTGAATTTTGTTTATACACAGAATGTTAAATGGATGCAAAAGAATCCTCAACATATACGTACCTTTCTATTTATCTTAATTCTCTGTCACTGAAGCATAATTCACAATTCATCACAACTCATTTTATATAACATTTGGTCAGAAAAATCTCAGAAATGGCTGTATTATAGAAGGCCTAAAAGGAAATTTTTTAGCATGTTATAAAGTGTATAGTATTAATATAAATATAGATATTTTGAACTCAAAACTATGGAAAATAGATACAAATAGAATGCTACAAGTGAGAACAAAACTTGGTACAGAGTGAATGCATTCCAAATAAAAAAGAAATAAAAGGTCAAGACATAGAAAATAAGAGTAGAATATGGGAGCACTTCTTATTTTTTGTTTATTTTTCATAACTAGCAAATAACTCATTGTTTTTACCTCTAACAGTAACATTTGTACATAAAGGTCATTTTCATTAACCTTAGGTTTGTAATTTCCAACCTCCTTGCCCAAAGGCATTGCTGTTATTTACAATTTTTCTTAGTCCTATGCAAAACCAAACAACCATCAGTGTAAGGCTAATATATGTTAAGTGCCTCAGGCACATTTCAATTAAGTATTAACACAGATTGGAAAATTTCCAAAACATTTAGTGAATATTACTTTCAATCATTTTCATTAAAATTAATAGCAAGTGTTAAAAACTAATATACCAGGGAGCTGGGGGAATTGAATTCTTAGCATTTAAAGGACTACTTGTACTAATGTAGAAAGAATTTTACTACAATTCGGCCACATATTACCTAGTACCATTTCTGTATTTTGTGTGGGTAGAAGGATGGGAGTTACATGTAAATTAATTTTAATACTTTTACATTGTGACTTCAAAATTTGATGAGTATATTTACTAGATACCAAAAATAAAGGGCTGCCATATGAATAAACTTAAAACCTCGAAGTGTATGCTTTGGTCATTTACCAAATATTCCGGAAGTACTTAGACATGTTCGAGAAACTAGCTTATAGAAATAAGAAAAAGAACTGTCCAAAGTGGAGATTACTATGCCAATATATGAATGCTAAAATCGTTATAAGAGAAACCAGTGACTGAGAATTGTGTCTATTAAAAATTGTAAATAGAAATAAGAAATAGAATGAAATAAAATATGTTGCTGAAATATCAAAATAAGAAATCATAATGGTCAAAATTCACCTCTCAAAAGAGTATTATATAGAATATGACCTTTAAAACTAAATGAAAATCACTGGCCTTCCTCACTTAATAACTTTTTATCTTCTTAACCATAAAAAGATCTCTATCTGTACACCAATTTCAATGTTTTTGGTACTATTAACAGCATTTTTAAAATGTGATATTCTATCAGTTTTGGTCTATGATGTGCATACATACAAATATGTGCATGGATATATATATATATATAACATAATATATACATTATTTCCAGTTTTAGTGATTTTTTAAATCATTTAAAGATACTACACATGAACACTGATTTTTCTTCATTTCAAGTCAATGTCATATAAACTCCATAAAATGGAACATGAACAAGTTAAGGACTTGTTAGTTTGCTTCTGTAAGAGAAGCAGCACTTTTGATGTTAATAAGTTTTGTTTTAAAGTTTGACTATTTGTTTTAAGTTCCCTTCAAATGTAAGAGAAGAAAAATGATATTATACAGGGCCATAAAAGACCATAAACATAAAACTCTTTTCTTTGCCATGGGAATGGCCTTTCAATTGTCAATTTTCTAGAGGCCCACCTTTGCAAAAAAGCCATTGAATGCGACTGACACTCTAAGAGGGCAGGATCCTACAGCCAGAAGAATAATTAGCTGAGAAAAAGTGGGAAGGATAATTGTCGCATACCCCTTAAGTTAGGTGTGGTAGTCAAGGTGAGACGTCATTGGCCATGAGTCCAGAGTGGTGACTGACTGCTGCTTTGTGGAATTAGAACAGTTGGCAAGACCATGAAGTAGCTTAGTAACTTGGATATCCATTGAAAGGCCAAGGGTGTGGGCTCTGAGACAGCTCCTTAGGAGAGTGTGGCTATAAGAGATCTTGAGAAACTACCAAAAAATATGGCACAAGAATATAATTCAGGTTTATGTTTCCCACTGGTTAATATTGCATATGAGTACCAAAATACACATGGTACAAACAGGAGGGATTCAGACTGAAAATGTTATTTCCCATCTCTGGGATAACTTCTTTCTCATGCCCTTTGTCTACTCTGGAAACTTTTTATTTTTTTATTTAAATCTGATATTTAAATCTGAAGGAAAATGTTTTGCTTTAACACTTTTTATTCCCAATTTTAAAGTATAGTCATTCCTTCCTTTGGCTTCCATAGACTTCACACACACACACAAACACACACACACACACGCACATTCACACACTGTCTCTCTCTCGCCCATACCACTCTGTCTCTATCTGCTTTTTTTTTTTTTTTTTCGAGACGGAGTCTTGCTCTGCCACCCAGGCTGGAGGGCTGGAGTGCTGGAGTGCAGTGACAGGATCTCGGCTCACTGCAAGCTCCACCTCCCGGGTTCACGCCATTCTCCTGCCTCCGCCTCCGAAGTAGCTGGGACCACAGGCGCCCGCCACTACGCCAGGCTAATTTTTTGTATTTTTTACTAGAAACAGGGTTTCACTGTGTTAGCCAGGATAGTCTCAATCTCCTGACCTCATGATCCGCCCGCCTCGGCCTCCCAGAGTGCTGGGATTACAGGCGTGAGCCACCGCGCCCGGCCTTTCTCTATCTCCTTTTAACCATAGATTAAGCATCTCAAGAAAAGGGTCTGTATTTAATTTAACTTTATATGTTTGGCCCCTAGAACGCTGACACATAACAGGTGCTCAGATGTATTTAATTAATAAGTTAATAATTTTAACCTTGTAGTCAAATAGAATAAGATAAAGGGTAACACATTCAATACAATGTCACGAGTTTTTATGGCAAATGCTTCCCACATTGAAAAGCGATTCTATGTAAATTCTAACATAATTTTAAAAGCTTCTGGATTCACTATGCTTCAAGGAGTATTACTACAAACAGAAAAAGATGATTGACTCATATGAGGCCAAGTGGGTGACACATAGAATTGGTATTTTCCTACATTTATTGCTATTTTACTAATATTTAATTGGGAGGAGTTGGTAAAGGCATACAAATTGTACTTGTGCTAAATATAATGCAATTAGTTATAAAGGCATATAAGTTATAGTTTGGTAAATTGTTATAAAACTCTTCCATAGTAGTTTGGTTATTCTCAATTAAATTGTTTCCACAGCTCCAAATTGAGAAAGTCATATTTTTAGGCCGGTTGCGGTGTCTGTAATCTCAGCACTTTGAGAGGCGAGGCGGGTGGATGTCTTGAGGTCAGGAGTTTGCGACTAGCCTGGCCAACATGGTGAAACCCTGTCTCTACTCAAAATACAAAAATTAGCTTGATGTGGTGGTGACTGCCTGTAATCCCAGCTACTCCAGAGGCTGAGGCCAGAGAATCATTTGAGCCCAGGAAATGGAGGTTGCAGTGAGCCGAGATTGTGCCATTGCACTCCAGCCTGGGTGACAAGAGCAAAACTCTATCTCAAGAAAAAAAACAGAAAGAAAGAAAAATTATAGTTTTCAAACCATTTACCTGGTTATAAACCTTGTCTCTTGATAAATTCTAGAGTAACTGAGTCTGCCAACATGATTCCTTTCCCCATGGATTACTGAAGAGAGGTAGTTTCCAATTGGATTGTTTCCAGAGACTCATATCCTATGGCATGTTGTATATTTTTTAAAATATTTAAAATGGAGAAATAATGTAAGTTTGCAATACTAGATGGTTATTAGTAAATAAACAGTATAGTACAGTATCAGTTAAATATCATAGTAACAGTTAAATATCTTCCATCTGAGGTTGTGTATTGATAACAGGTTAAGTAAAATTATTCATCTTTATATAAATACAGTGAGAGCTTGGCCATTGCTGTTTTTTCCTATCCTCGTCTCTAATTTGATCTCTCTAAGGCTTTAGCCACTATTTCAATGAAACTTGTTTGCTATGTTATATTAGGCAATTTTTACTGATAAATAGAACACCCCTGTAACCTTTTTATTTCTTGAAACTAGCATCAAATTGTCAACTTCTTTCTAGTGACCTTCAAAATATAATGTTAATACATCATTACTAATCTATATTGGAGTTGAACTTGTAACCTTTAGATCAAGAATTGTATATTAGAAATCTATGTTAACAGTTCCTGTATCTTAGTAGAACACTTAACTCGGGTTACTGTGAGTAGACATGGGGAATTCATATGAACATAGCTGTAGGTGATTAAATCTTTAGGGAAAAGATTATAAGCAATTCAATTATTTTAAGATTGATGATGCCCACAAGAAAATGTGACACACATATTGCACAGGAGTGGTCTCTAGCTCTTTTATTGAGTAATTATGGTGTATGACCCATGCAGCAGCTAACTCTTCATTTGAAATTTTATTTTTACCTTTGATTCTTTGTAACCTAAATAAACTAGGTAAACACCTACAGTCCTTGTGGAAAAGGATAATCTATAGTCTACTTAGCAATATTTTAGATTAGTAATGCCTTAAAAATTGAAAATATAAAATAGATAACATAGCCTTAAGTTCCTTTTGCCTTTTTAAGTAAAACCTAACCACTACCTAAATAAGCAGCTGTTGAAGGACATATCAAAATGCCATAATAATCTCTTCCTCACATCTGATATAATTTTGGGAAACTCAAGCCCACCAATTTAAAAAAAATCTACCAGAAAAACAATTTCAATTCTCTGCCTCTCTAACCTCTTCACTAGATTATTATATATTGTATTACAGATGCACAGAACACTTCCTGAAAGTTAGTAAGCATTGCATAAATACTTACTAACTTTCAGGATTAAGTATTTAGAATTAGAATTAGAATAAACTAAATTTCAGTTTATTCAAATACATGTTGAATAAACTGCAAAAAAGAATCCATTAGATCTGACAACGAGAGGCCATTAGTGACCATTACTGGAATATTTTATTATGAGAGTAAAAACGCAGGGTTGCAGTGGGGTAATGAGTGTATGGGAAATGAGAACTCACTCTGATTTTATAAGGTTTTGCTATATATCTCCAGAATAAGCTTTCCCACAGGCTTTGACTTTCTGAGTCCTATGCAAGGTCATCATAGTGACTTCTCCTTTATTCTGCTTACTTATTACCTCTACGTTTAATGACAGATCCAGAAACACTTTCCAAACATGCCTCCGGTGGTGTCTCCCAAACAGGGAAACATCTATTCTCACTGATGATACCTCCTAGATACCTGTGGTACCTCATTCTTTCTCTAGCGTTTACTCCTCTTTCCAATCTGCAAGGAAGTGGCTTTCTGTTATGGTGATGAGCGCCTTTGAAAGGGGGTACAAAATTAGAAGGCCAGTGCCTCTACACAGGTCTTTAAGTTGTATCACGTATCTTCTTCCCAGGATGTCAAGGTGCTGAGTTGGGGACTGAGTTGGAGAGCTTTCAAATATAGCTCACACTTTACCTAGAATCCACCCCTCTCCAGAACCTCCAAGGCTGGGCAGCTGTGACTGGCTCATTACACAAGTGTCCTTTCCAACTTAGCCAGAGTTTTCCTTGGGGACCCAGTGCTCTTTCCTATGATCTGACTTCTTTTAGGAGACACAACATATCAAATATGTATAGACTTCATCCTGTTTATCGTGTTTTATGTATATATGTGTGTGTGTGTGTAAAATATTGTTTTTTTTCTCATGAAACCCTGGTCATTGAACAAAATCCTTTTTTTTTTTTCCTATTGGGTGTCCTTGAGCATTCTGTACTAATTTCGGAATCACCATCTGCCCAGAGCACAGAGAAGGACACTATAGAGCTGTCACATAATAACCCTTTCTTCAATCAGTCATGTGTCTCAGCATTGATTCATGCAAGACTCCCTCTTGGACTTTAAAAAGTCAAATATATTTGCTTGTAATATACCTCTTCTGCAAGGAATTTTAGCTAGCTTGTAATGAAAGGTATATTTAATAAACTAGTAAAATATGTGACATCAGAACCAAGTAAAGAGATTTCAAAGTAGGTCAACACAAGAAATGCTATTCATATTTTTCTCTAAGCTTTCAGGAAGCCAGAATCAAAGGGAAGCAAAAATAATTTAAATTATTGGAAAGTAGAAATACTAACTACACTTTAAGATAAACAAATATATAAAAAATTATAAACTCAATTGTAAATAGGATGCTCTGGGTGACAAAAATTCTCAATAAAATGTTTGCACAATGTAACAATTTATTGAGATGCTTAAGAAGCATGTTGGTCTGTCAAAGTCTTTTTTTAGAATTGTTTACCATTATTGTAAATTCAGAAATATTGTTTTGCCAAAATTAACTAGCCTATAAAGATTTTATATCTTCTTATCATTATGTGATACATTGGTTAATTTAAATTAAATAAATATTTCCAGGATGCTTATTACTAGTTTAGAACTCTGTTATATGCTATGAATCTGGGAAAACAGCTTAAGTTGGGGGTTTAGCATCTATGGAGCTTTCGACTTTATTTAATATTATGTTCTCGGTAACAGAAAGGAACATTTGTGTATTATTTTTTTGACTGGGGATTAGTGGTGTAGGCAATGAGGAGTTAGTTCAAAATTTTATTTATTGTATTTTGAAGGTTTGATTGCTGCAAGATTGAAGTGAGAAAAAAAAAGTCAAGAATGGTGCCATGATTTTGGCCTTACCCCCTGGAAGAATACTAGTGCCATCTACTGAGATTGGGAAAGTGGCTGGAACAATCACAAACATCTCTTTTGGACAGTTACATTAGGAATGCCTGTTAGACATGCACATCTTAACCTTTGTAGTATTTGATGATGACTAGCGCCTAATCACTTCACAAGCTATTCTTTTCTTGACTTCTTCTCTTCCTTCTCTAATTATTGTTTCTCAGTATTTTATTCTCCTCATCACTAAAATGCTGCTTTTCTCTTATTTTACTATGTTCTCACAACACAAGAGTTCAACAACTGTCTATATGGTAATGGCTCCAAAATCTGTCTGTTTAGCATAGACCTCTCTCCTGAATTCTAAAGACCCATTGATTCAAGTGAACCTCATCCTACACATGCCTCAATTTCTACTCACCAACTTTTTCCCATATCCTTGTTCCTCTTTTCTCAGTGAATAGTATGTAACATTTATTGAGAGTTAACTGTGTATCAGGCAATCTGCTTTGCACTTCATATACACTTAATTATTTATTCCTCTCAACGGCTAACTGAGGTAGGTATTACCCCACTACACATATGAAGAAATTGAAGCACTGAAGTGGCAAAGCTGGGGTCCAAACTCAGGTAGTCTCCAGAATCTGGGCTTAACCTCTATGCTGTATAGCACCTTTACAATCACTTTCTAGTCATTCAATTAACTCAGAAACCTTGGAGTCATTTTGGCCTTCTTCCTTTTCTTATATATCCAATATGTTCTCACATCCTTTAACAGATCTTGAATTAGTCTCCTTAGTTCTATTCCCACTGTTAATGTGTTACTTCAAATCTTCATTATTTCTAACCAGGACTATTTCCAAAGCTTATTAAATGGTTACTGTCTGTTTAATGTCTTCTCTCTTCCACAGTACCTCAAACAAGTTTTTTATAATATGCAATACTGATCATATTGTTTCTCTATCTAAATCTATCAATTGTCTTCTCATGGATAGGAAATATGAGCCTAGTGGTTACAAATTCAGACTGATTAATACGGGACTAAATCCTACTGTGCTTCTTATCTTAATTATGTATATGTTATTTAACATCTCTAGCCTTAAGAACCACACTGAAAATGGGGATAATTGTAATACTGAAAATGGGGTAATGGTAATGTCACCCGGAGCATCCTGTTTACAATTGAGTCATAATGTAACATTACATGAGAAAAGTTATCAAAACCATTTGGGAGAGTGCCTAGCTCATAGGAAAAACATTATAAATACTGGTGATAATTTATTATCATTACCATTACCATTATTATTATTTTAATGTTTAAAGCAATATTCAAACTCAGCCTCACACACAGAGCTTCCCCTGACCCTCATCTACTTCTCCAGTTTTATTTCATGCTACTCAATTCCTACATCACACTTGCCAGGTTCAATGAAATAATGCATCTTTTATAATTCTGTGCTTTTATTCAGCTGTCCTTTCTGCCTGGGATCCTGTTTCTTAGCTTAGAGACTTTGCAAACTGTTTCTCATATACTAAGACTCGATCTAAGGATATCATTTACAAAGTCTATCCTGATTCCTCCCGTTCACTCCATTTAGGACCGTGTTATTTCCTTTCTGTCATCCCTCCTATGCACCACAGACTTCTCTCATAGTGCTCTTGCTATTTAAATGTATTATTTGTTTATATATCTATTTCCCTCTTTCAGGGTCTCTAAATTCTTCAAGGTCAAATCGTTTTATTGATCTTTGTTTTCCCAGCGCAGAGCTCAATGCCTAGAATATACTCGTTACTAAAGATGTGAGAAACACGTGACGAGGAGCCCTGCCATGGCAGATGAGGCCATCCTAGATCCCCAGACTGTCAGCTCATCAGAGACACATGAGCAACCCCACTCCAGAACAACAGCTCTGTCAAGATGAACCACAGACTTGTGAGAAATAATTAATGGCCATTTGGTATTTTAGGACTAAATTTGGTGTGCTTTTCTCACGACAATACCTAACTGATATAAATATGTCAATTAAATGCTAGGAAAAAAAGCAATTTAATTTCAATTCTAGAATTTCTATCAGAATAATACAAAAGGAGACCCTGGAGGGGAGTTTTTTTCTTCATTGGAGAATAAAAATATTTCATGAAGGAAGTAAAAACCCACAAGATTAGGGGCTTTTTCATTCCCATTATAAAAGTCCTAGCTCCAGCTCATCACTCCCTCCTCCTCCGTTTTCTTAGCAGGCTATTGATGAGAGTCATCAGAGACTCTGAGGTATCCAGTTATTTTGTAATAGTGGAGAGCAACTGTGTGTGATGAGTGTCTGGGGCACAATGGAAGTCAGTATAGCTCCATGTTCAATGTCAGGATTTTTCACAACGCTTCCCAATTAACTTCCAGAGAGCCTAACTACAATATCACCAGCTGCTCACTCAATCAATTTCTACACATTTTCCTGAGCTAAATGGGGCTTGCATGACTGAATTTGCATAGGAGTTTTCTCCAGTTGCAATGTCATAACTAGCGAGTAAAGTATTTGGAAGTTACTTCTTTTTTTCGTTTGCTTTGTGGGACATTCTATTTGATTATATATCTTCCCTGTCTCATTCTCCAACATTGCTTTGCATCTATAAGATTTGTAATTGGAATGTGAGTCAAAAACCAGAGATGAGAGTAGTAAGGTAGAACTCACATCTTTCCATAATTTATTCATGTATTCTTTTTTAAAACCAGATACTGATTGTTTATTATTTGTAGAGCACTATGCTAGGTCCTGGGGATATAAGAAAAATAAGGAATAATTTCTGAAATCTGGAAATAACGTTTTAGGCAAGAATCTGTAAATACACAATTAAACCATAAATAATGATAGAGAGGCTCTAATTTAGGGGGCTAGTCAGAGAAATCTTCTGTAAGACGATGCAATTTAATCTCAGGCCTGAGAACAAGAAAGAGTCAGCACTGGAATAACTTTGGGGAAGAAAATTTCAGAAAGATAGAAAAACAATGGCAAATGGTGTTTTGTGAGCAAAAGTTCATTGGCTACAGAACTGGCAGGCAACTCCTGAGAATGTATGTGCATGAGTGATAAGAGATCACATGGGAGATCTAAGCAGAGAGTAGTTCATGCAGGGCCCTGAAGACTATGATGACAATTTCAATTTTATATGAACTGGGCATTCAGATAACTGTCTGTAGTACAGAGATGAGATCAGAATGTGCAAGAGAGGAATAGGAGAGAACAATGATTGCAGTGATACAGGTACAGGTTATAGAACCTGGGCTAAGAACAATAGTGTAGGTAGAAGGAAATGGAGAGATCATGCTATATTTTGCAAGTGGAGCTGGGTGAAGTAAGTAAATTGATGTTTTAGAGTTTCTCCATGTTCAAATTATGACTATAAGCCGTAGTTTTGGCTAAAGTACTTTATCAGCATTAAACCAAAGGGATGCTCCCATCCTATAAAGGGTATCACATCTTGCCAAGATGAACAATTTAGGTTGCCTAATTTCCATATAGGTGAAACTATAGACGGATGGACAAGGTTTTAGAATGAGCTCATGGAAGATAACTATTTAGATGTTTAACAATGGCAAAAAGGTGAAAATTGAAACATTTCTCTGGACATAAAAATTTCCCTAAATCGTCATTCCTTCAAGTGCTCCATGTTTTACAGACATGTATAAGAAAACAAGAATTAAACTTTATAGATATATTTTTAAATACAGCTGCTTTATTCATACATGTGATGCAAAATACAATGAACGGTTAATAGTTTATATGAAGTGACTTACAGAGTTACAAGGAGACCAGTTCACGTTAAGTGGCAAAATAAGAGGAAATCAAATAAATATCAAGACAATAGAAAATTATTTACTGAAACTAGAAGAAAAATACCCTAACAGTCAGTATTCAGCAACTCATAGAGTTGAGACAAATGCATAAATGGAACTAAACTCTCTTGATGTATTAGCCTGGTTTCTCACATATGTGTGTGTGTGTGTGTGTGTGTGTGTGTGTGTGTGTGTGTGTATACATATCCCAGTGCATGTATATAAAGGGGAGTTTATTAAGTATTAACTCACATGATTGCAAGGTCCCACAATAGGCCATCTGCAAGCTGAGGAGCAAGGAAAGGCAGTCCAAGTTCCAAAACTGAAGAACTTGGAGTTTGATGTTCAAGGCAGGAAGCATCCAGCACAGGAGAAAGATGTAGCCTGGGAGGTTAGGCAAGTCTAGTCTTTTCATATTTTTCTGCCTGCTTTATATTCTAGCCATGATGACAGCTGATTAGATGGTGACCACCCAAATTAAGGGTGAGTCTACCTTTCCCAGCCTGCTAACTCAAATGCTAATCTCCTTTGGCAACACCCTCACAGACACACCCAGGATCAATACTTTGCACCTTTCAATCAAATCAAGTTGACACTCAGTATTAACCATTACAGTTAATGACAAGACAACCTCTTGTCAACTTGAACCCATACACATCTCCTGAGATCATACATAATCTACAAATAAAGACAATAATAAGGATATAGTTACACCTAACATAATACAACTATCCTTCATAAAACCAGAAACATACCAATCCCCAACCCAAATACTATTACATAAAGTTAGCAATACTTAAATGCTGATGTGAAGTCAATAAATCTTATGTCACATGATAAAGGAAACAAAATGAAGCTGTTTTCTTAGTACATGTATACATACACAAACATGTCTTAAACAAAAGAATGAGAAAATATTCATGACAATTACAGTCCTCATTTCTGCAGCTGGTCATGTGGCCATAGCTGGTATTGATGAGTACCTTCTTCAACTACCCATTCTGTATTCCCTTTGCCTTCAGCAAACACCCCAGCAGGTTGTGGTTTTCTTCCTGTTGGAAACCTTCAATGAAGGTTGGAAACCAAACCTTCATTCCTGAAGGATCTGAACCATTTGTAGTCCTGCCTGGATTCGGCTGTTGTAGTTTCCCATTTACCTTAATCACAGGGCATGGTAAAACTAAGAGACACCCCAAGAGATCTCCTGTATTCCATGCTTATTTTCCTACCTCTGTTGTGGAGTAGTAGACTGATTTCATCTTGATAGTCCAGGTTGATCACTCAGCCAACACTGTAACTCTCTTCCTAGTCTGTTGAGTTAGAGGTAGGAGAGCCCAAAGCATCCAGGTGACAATCTTAACTTCCAGTTTAATGGAATTGTTGTGTTTCCTGGTGGCAGTGTTCCTCCCTCTGGAACTAAGACTCTAGGCCAGCAGAATGTAATGTCTTGGAACAGGAAGCAAGGCCACAGTAACCAAAACAGTATGGTACTGGAACAAAAACAGACACATAGACCAGTGGAACAGAACAGAGAGCCCAGAAATAGGGCCATACCCCTACAACTATCTGATCTTCAACAAAGCTGAGAAAAGCAAGGAATGCAGAAAGGAATCCCTGTTCTGGGATAACTGGTTAGCCATATGAAGGAGAGTGAAACTGGACTGTTCTTCCTTACACCATATACAAAAATCAACTCAAGAATGATTGAAGACTTAAATGTAAAACCCAAAGCTATAAAAACACTGAGAGACAATCTAGGCAATATAATTCTGGACATGGGCCCTGGTGAAAATTTCATGACAAAGACTCCAAAAACGATAGCAACAAAAACTAAAATTGACAAATGGGATCTAATAAACTAAAGTTCTTCTGCACAGCAGAAGAAACTATTGACAGAGTAAACAGACAATCTACAGAGTGGGAGAAAGTTTTTGCGAACTATGCATCTGACAAAGGTCTAATATCCAGCATTTATAAGGAACTTGAACAAATTTACAAGAAAAAAACACAATCCCATTAAAAATTGGACAAAGGACATGGACAGTCTTCAAAAGAAGATGTAAGTATATGAACAAGTCTCAGTATCACTGATTAGTAGAGAAATGCAAATCAGAACCACAATGAGATACAATCTCACACCAGTCAGAATGGTTATTACTACAAAGTAAAAAATTAACAGATGTTGGTGAGGTTTCAGCCTATACACTGTTGGTGGGAAAATTAGTTCAACCATTGTGTAAGACAGTATGCCAATTACTCAAAGAGCTAAAAACAGAACTACTATTTGACCCAGCTAGCCCATTACTTGGAACACACCTGAAGGCATAGAAATCATTCTATTATAAACACACATGCACACGCATGTTCATTGCATCACTATTCACAATAGCAAAGACATGGAATCAACCAAAATGTCCATAATAGTGGACTGGATAAAGAAATTGTGGTACATATACACCATGGAATACTAAACATCCATAAAAAAAGAATGAGATTATGTCTTCTACAAGAACTTGGATGGAGCTAGAGGTCATTATCCTTGGCAAACTAATGGAGAAACAGAAAACCAAATACAACATGTTCTCACTTATAAGTGGGAGCTGAATGATGAAAACACATGCACATGAACACAAAGAGGGGAACGACACACACTGGCTCCTACCAGAGAGTGAATAAAGGTTAGGAGGAGGGAGAGGAACAGAAAAAAATTGTTGAGTACTATGCTTATTAACTGGGTGATGAAATAATTTGTCCAGCAAACCGCCATGATATGAGTTTACCTATATAACAAACCTGCATATGTACCCTGAACCTAAAATAAAAGATAAAAATTAATTAATTAAGGCATGTAAACTATTAGAAAGTATTGTGGATTCTATACAGTATGGTATCTCAACTATAAATGAAAAATATTCAAGGAAAACTTTCAGTGTTCAAAGAAGAATCATTAATCCACAATGAATACAAAGCATTTAATTGAAGTAGCTAAAAGTTCACACCTAGATATTAGACTGGATTATTGTCTAATAGAAAACGATTTAAAAGTCTACATTGACCAAGACATCTACAATGCTTTTCTGTTCTATAACTCACCCCAAGTATAGTCAAAGATACCAAGGAGTTCAGTCCATGGTCATTAGTAACTGCTAACAGAAAAGTTCCACATAGTCAGGTCATAAGAGAAGACTAGAGTGAAGGTCTAAGACCACATAAAGTTGCATGGAAACAGGAGATTAAAAAAAAATATATATGGCATTAGCACTTATGACATAACAACTTATGTCATATTTATATTTATATTGACTGAGAGTTATCCCAAGAACAATATATTCAAATTTTCTTTGAATGGGATCATGGTTTTCAAAGCACACATCTGGAATAGTACAGAGTTTGAAATGTGATACTGGCTGAAGTAATACTTTTCTGTATCCAAGGAGAATACAAGAAGCAAATGATAAACTAAATGGGAATCTCACAGAGACCATGGAGCAACACTATCACTAACATTACTCTATGGAACACTAGCTTGATCTTGTTGATAAGTGATTTCAAAGCCTTAACACATTAGAAACCATGCCCATAAAGTCCACATGAAATGTAGAATACCTCAAAAGATTGAAGGAAAGCTAGATTAGCAAGGGAGGCCTGGACGATCACTAAAGTACATAAAAGAGATCTACATGGAGAGTTAGGAAATGGACTTAGACTGATGGAAACTTAAGATATAGCATATGAAGACTGAACCTGGAAAATACAACAAACAAACAAACAAACAAACAAAACAGGCCTGGCACCATGGCTCACGCTTTTGGGAATCTGAGGCCGGTGGATCACTTGAGGTCAGGAGTTTGAGACCAGCCTGGCCAACATGGTGAAACCCCGTCTCTACTAAAAATACAAAAAATTATAAATTATATGAATGGAGTTACATTTGTTTGGAAGGACTAAATGCTGAGGACCCCTTTGGGATTCTTTCCATGTTCTGAGTGACTGGACACAGTGGAACATTGTCAAGATATTTAAAAAATATACCTCGCTCACAGTGATTATGATTATATTTATGTGGATATATTACAAAGCTTAGTAAATTAGAGTAAGTGAAAATTAAGGTGTGTATTGTAGTGTTGACATGTGTGTGAATTATGACTCTAAGCCCTGGCTCTATGAAGAGCACTTTATTAGCTCCAACCAGTCAGAAATGTCTACATCCAGTGAATGACAAGACACCTTATCAGGACCAACACATTAAGGTTACTTTATTTTTACTTGTAGTCATTTGCGCATAAGGATGTTTCAGTCAACAATGGGCCACATAAACTATTGTGGTCCTATAAGATAATACGGGGCCAAGCACGATGACTCATGCCTATAGAATCAGTGCTTTGGGAGGCCAAGGCAGGCCTTGAGGCCATGAGTTCTAGACCAGCCTGGCAACATAGCAAGACCTTGTCTCTACAAAATAATTTTAAAATTAGCCAAGTGTAATGGTACATATCTGCATTCCTAGATACTAGAGAGCCTGAGGCAGGAGGATAGCTTGAGCTCAGGAACTTCAGGGTGCAGTGAGCCATGATTGCAGCCCTGTACTCCAGCCTGGGTAACAGAGTGAGACCTGTCTCCATCCTCACCACTCACCAAAATAATGTTTTATACAGTATTTTCACTGTACATTTTCTACATTTAGATGCACAGATACTTACCTTTGTGTTACAATTGCCTACTGTATTCAGTACAGTAACATGCTTACACATTTGCAGCCTAACAGCAATAGGTTATGTCATGCATCCTAGGTGTGTGGTAAACTATACCTATGAGTGCATTTCTCAGAATGTATCCCCATTATTAAGCAACTTGTGACCATATATAAAACTATAGCCATCATGATATATATATATTTATATTTATATATATTCATATATATATTCATTAAGTATAAAAAATTCTGAGTTTTCATGACTCAAAATGCTTTTTTCTCCTTCAGAGGAGTATGGTATCCCTCCACTCTCTTAACAAAGGAAATTTGGGTATCAGGCCATATGCTCTTGACTCCATCAGAAAATGTGGAAAAGAGGAAAGAGAACCCTACTGTGCCGGAGACCAGTAGGTCTTTCTGTGATTTCTTCCATTGAGCTTTCACAACAACTTTTCTAGGTAGACATGTTAAGCCTATTTTACAGGTAAGAAAACTAAATTTTAAGTGAATTTTAAAAATTTGATCATTAATTAGAGGGAGCCAACACAAAAACGCCACTCTCCCTACTCAACATTTGTTTATTTTCTCTTAGAAATTTTATGTGAAGTTAATACCCGAATGCTACCATTCACTCTTCCTTTCTTTGTTTTGTTTTATGGAAATAATTCATTAAATAATAAGTAAGTGCAAAGTAATAATTCCCTTTCCCGTCTTTCGCCTCATTCCTCCATCACCCAATGCAGGCTGTCTGGTGAAAACTATTTTACAAAACTTGGTTTCAGCTCAAAATATAACTATGCAAGTCTTTCACACTCTTTTCTCTGATTTTACACTGTCAGCCATTGCAAAGGAGATCCAGCCTAATTTGTCTTTTCTGTAAAAGGCATGGAAAGCTTGGAAAAGACATGGAAAGAGTACATGGATCTGTATCACTGTGGTAAAATATAGCCTATGAGTGGCCTGGGCCATGAACTATTTTATATATAGAGTCAAATACATGTACAATAGGTCATAAATGTATAGTTTATGCATATGTGTGTGTGTGTATATATATATATAATCTTTAGTGTGTGATTCGGTTTGGCTCTGTGTCCCCACACAAATCTCACCTTGAATTGTAATAATCCCCATGTGTCGTGGGAGGGACCCAGTGGGAGGTAAAAGAATCATGTGGGTGAGTTTTTCCCTGTGCTGTTTTCATGATAGTGTATAAGTCTCACAGGATCTGATGGGTTTATAAACGGGCAGTTGCTCTGTACACACCCTCTTGCCTGCCGCCATGTAAGATGTGACTTGCTCTTCCTTGTCTTCCTCCATGATTGTGAGGCCTCCCCAGCCATGTGAAACTGTGAGTCAATTAAATCTCTTTCCTTTATAATTATCCAGTCTTGGATATGTCTTTATTAGCAGCATGAGAATAGACTAATGCAGTAAATTGGTATCAGGTAGTGGGACACTGATACCAGTTATAAATTGTATGAATGGAGTTATATATAACTGATGTAAAGATATTTGAAAACATGGAGGCAACTTTGAAACTGGGTGAGAGGCAGAAGTTGGAACAGTTTGGAGGGCTCAAAAGAAGATAGAAAAATGTGGGACAGTTTGGAACTTCCTAGAAACTTGGAGGGCTGAGAAGATAGGAAGATGTCTCAAAGTTTGGAACTTCCCAGAGACTTATTATTATTGAAAGGCTTTGACCAAAAGTCCAATAGTGATTAGGACGATAAGGTCCAGGCTGAGGTGGACTTAGATGATGAGGAACATTTTGGAAAGTGCAGTAAAGGTCACTCTTGTTCTACAAAGAGACTGGTGTCATTTCGCCCCTGCCCTAGAGATCTGTGGAACTTTGAACTTGAGAGAGATGATTTAGGGTATCTGGTAGAAGAAATTTCTAAGTGGCAAAGCATTCAAGAGGTGATGGAGCATAAAAATTTGGAAAATTGGCAGCCTGACAATGCAGTAGAAAATAAAAACCCATTTTCTGGGTAGAAGTTCAACCAGCTGCAGAAATTTGCATAAGTGATGAAGAACCAAATGTTAATCACCAAGATAATGGAGATAATGTCTCTAGGGCATGTCAGAGATCTTCCTCACAGCCTTTCCCATTGCAGGCCTGGAGGCCTAGGAGGAAAAATTAATGGTTTATGATTTAATGCCCCCTCTCCCCCCGGCTCTGTGTGGCCTAGGGAATTGGTGCACTGCATTTTAGCCGCTCCAGCTATGGCCAATAGGGGCCAAGGTACAACTTGGGTTGTGGTTCAGAGGGTGCAAGCCCCAAGCCTTGGCAGCTTCCATGTGCTGTTGAGCCTGTTGGTGTCCAGAAGTCAAGAATTCAGGTTTGGGAACCTCTGCTTAGATTCAGATGATGTATGAAAAAAACTTGGATGTCTAGGCAGAGGTGTGCTGTAGGGGTGGAGCCCTCATGGGGACCCTCTGCTGGGGCAATGCAGAAAGGAAATGTGGGGTGGGAGCCCCACACAGAGTCCTCAATGGGGCACTATCTAGTGGAGCTGTGAGAAGAGGGCCACCATCACCCCCAGACCCCAGAATGGTAGATCCACCATGCATGCACCATGCACCTGTAAAAGCCACAGACACTAAATATCAGCCCATGAATGCAGCCAGGAGTGGGGCTGTACCCTGCAAAGCCACAGGGGTGGAGCCATCTAAAGCCATGGGACCCTACATCTTGCCTCGGCATAACTTGGATGTGAGACATGGAGTCAAAGGAGATCATTTTGGAGCCAAGTGTAACTTGGATGTGAGACATGCAGTCAAAGGAGATCATTTTGGAGCTTTAAGATTTGACTGCCCCACTGGATTTCAGACTTGCATGGGGCCTGTAGTCTCTTCATTTTGCCCAGTTTCTCCCATTTGGAGCAGGTGTATTTATCCAATGCCTGTACCCCCACTGTATCTAGAAAGTAACTAACATGCTTTTGTTTCTACAGGCTCATAGGTAGAAGAGACTTGCCTTGTCTCAGATGAGACTTTGGACTGTGTGTGGACTTTTGAGTTAATGCTGAAATGAGTTAAGACTTTGGGGGACTGTTGGGAAGGCATGATTGTGTTTTAAAATGTGAAAGGGAAATGAGATTTGGGAGGGGCCAGGGGCAGAATCATATGGTTTGGCTCTGTGTCCCCAACCAAAACTCACCTTGAATTGTAATAACTCCCATATGTCATGGGAGGGACCAGTGGTAGGTAATTGAATCATGGGGACAGGTTTTTTCTCATTCTTCTCATGATAGTAAGTCTCATGAGATCTGATGGTTTTCTGAAAGGGCAGTTCCCCTGTATCTACCCTCTTGCCTACCACCATATAAGATGCTACCTGCTCTTCCTTGCCTTCCACCATGATTGTGAGGCCTCCCCAGTCATGTGAAACTGTGAGTCAATTAAACATTTTTTCTTTATAATTACTCAGTCTTCTTAGTCTGTTCTCAGGCTGCTAATAAAGACATACCCAGTCTCAGGTATGTCTTTATTAGCAGCCTGAGAACAGAAAAAATACAGGGTGTTTTAAATGTATTTTAAAGAGAAATTTTCTAAACATTCAAATATATACTAAAACCAACCACCATAATTGTTTAATGTGGTTACCTGTATGTTGTTTAATTTAGAACACTGGGCAGTGGTTTCATGATTTGGTCCCCAAAAGGGAATTAAAGAGTAGCTTTAAATCTATGAAGAAAGAATTTCTAATGGAGAATTTCAGACAAATCTTTTATAGGTTACATTATCCCCACTGCAACTATAGCTTGCACAGCTAACAGTGTGAAATAATAACTCTTTTCAAGACAATTACAAGATTTTCTGTTTTCCCTAGTTCTTTCCAATTTCAGTCTTTCTGAAATAAAATGCTGAAATAATACCTGCATATTTTCCAAGAAATGGGGAGAAAGAAAGGGGGACCTTCATCAACAGCTACCAGCAACAACAGTACAGATATCCCAAAGCTAGGGCAAGCACCTGATTAATAAAATTGAATCACCGGTAAATCTGTAGTGAAGTGTCCAGTCCTCAAATAGATTGGGGAATTTATTCTAATGAAAGAATGGCCCTAAAGAAGCATTTACAACTGAAATGGGGATGGAAGTAATTAAGAGCTCTTTTGAAAACAGAAGAATAAATGAAGGAGTTATTCTTCATTATTCATTGAAGAATAAATGCTGGAGTGTTAATAGGAGGGGGGGTTAAGAAACACAGCTGCAGATAATTTGTCTTCTTGATTGGCTAACTTATGGATTTTTTAAGGCAGCATTCTGTTGAAAATACTATGGTAAACATAAATATTTCTTCAAATGACATGACAATGTCAAATATAAAAGTAAGATCACATTTAAAAGTTAACGGAAAATAGAAAATTTTGTGGTGCCAGATTGAATATAATCTTTGAAAATTTTAAATGCTACAGTACAGAAACAAAGTAGGTTGTTTAGCAATAAAACACCAAAAGTACAAATATTGAAATATTTGAGGGGTGATTTAAAGTTCCATTGGCTTGCATTTTAATATTTTGTTACTTTAGCTTTAAATTTGACTATCTTTTCTGGCCTAAATAAAATTCTTGCTTTAAATACCTTTAACACTTGCCACAGTTCTTTATTTGAGGTTATAAATTGTATTGTGCTTTTTGTTCACTTTTAATTTTAAAATTGTAGATGTGTGGTATTATTTCTGAGGGCTCTATTCTGTTCCATTGGTCTATATCTCTGTTTTGGTACCAGTACCATGCTGTTTAGGTTACCGTAGCCTTGTATTATAGTTTGAAGTCAGGTAGTGTGATGCCTCCAGCTTTGTTCTTTTGGCTTAGGATTGTCTTGGCAGTGCGGGTTCTTTCTTGGTTCCATATGAACTTTAAAGTAGCTTTTTTCCAATTCTGTGAAGAAAGTCATTGGTAGCTTGATGGGGATGGCAGTGAATCTATAAATTACCTTGGGCAGTATGGCCAGTTTCACAATATTGATTCTTCCTAACCATGAGCATGGAATGTTCTTCCATTTGTTTGTGTCTTCATTTACTTCACTGAGCAGTGGTTTGTAGTTCTCCTTGAAGAGGTCCTTCACATCCCTTGTAAGTTGGATTCCTAGATAATTTATTATATTCTGAGCAAACTATTGTAAGGACAAAAAGACAAACATCGCATGTTCTCACTCATAGGTGGGAATTGAACAATGAGAACACTTGGACACAGAAAGGGGAACATCACACCCCAGGGCCTGTCGTGAGGTGGGGGAAGGGGAAGGGATAGCATTAGGCGATATACCTAATGTAAATGATGAGTTAATGGGTGCAACACACCAACATGGCACATGTATACATATGTAACAAGCCTGCACATTGTGCACATGTACCCTAGAACTTAAAGTATAATAGAAAAAAAAACATATATAGCAATAAAGATGTTATGTAAATGTGGCAGCTACTCTGTGCCAGGGATGTGTTTTGTAAGTGATTTTTTTTTTTTCAATCTAGTGAGGTGAATTAGAATCGTCACTTTAAAGGAAACTGAGTTTCAAGAGAAATTACATAAATTGCTTGGTCCATGTGAATAGATAAATTAGCCATTCCTTAGTCTGTGTCCCCAAAGCACTCTGAAGGGATTCCCAATTGAGTGCCTATCAATTTTAACTGACATATATCAGACTATACTTTAAGGCATAAGAGACAGATTAATCATGATATTTTTCCTAGGGAAACAAAAACATAAAATCAACTCCTGGAAATCTAAGAACATGTTTATCATGGCATTGTTAGGACAAAATCTTCACACATACTGGGAGCATTTTCTAAACGTTCTCCCCAAAACAAAGGGTTGTATACTATTGGTTCTGTCTATCAGGTCTTAAAAACAGCAGAAGCATTTAACCTGAGCTGGTTAGTCTCCTCATTATTAGAGAAGGATGCTGCTAGAGGCAGAGACACATAGAGACTGTTTCCTAAATATTTCCCAGGATGAATTACAAGCTGCTTCTATGCTTCCTTTTACTTTATTGTCCTTCTTTCTGCTGGAAACCCAATTCATTTGATAATTATAATCAATAATTCTGTTGTATTATAGTGTATTATATTCATTGTATATGTCATAGTACTCTGCTTTCTTTTCTTATTTGGTTGCAATTTCTAGTGGTCAGTAAATGTTTATGCATGAGCTTCTGACTGTTGAAGAAATCTTTCATTCTACAATGCCTCAGCTAACTTTCACTTTAGTTTTTAACTTGGAGTTGGGGACTAACATAAACAAAATTTTGCTGATAATTTAATACAATCCATATAAATATATTTACTTCTTAATTAGTAGAGTTTTACTTCATTCATTCTTTTTGAGAGCTCAATTGGGTTGAACCAAGTTTTCATTTCAGTTATATACAGAATCATCGTGTATAGGTTCTTGAAAACTGTCATGTTAAGTAAAATGATCTATACCGAAACCATTTCTTTTTCTCATCAACATAATAACAAAGCAATGTTGAACAAAACATTATTAGAGGACTTGCTGTATGTAATTTCACTTAGCCATAGTTTCCAAGAACCTATCATTAAGTGAGGACTTACTGTAAGAGTAACTGTGTTGTAACTTAATGTATTGTAAGGTTTGTTAAGTGAGAACTTGTATCTTGCATTCTTTAACCTAATGAGATTACTGGAAAGCCATTTATTTATTTGTTTTTTAAGTGTTAGAGTCCATACCTAGTTGTTGTAAAGTTTTAAGCACAAAAAATTGAGGTTGAAAGTTTGTTTTTGCTAATCAAAGTATGAATATTAACATATGTTGAATGGAATTTAAACCTCAGTTTCTTGAAACTTAAAATATGGATAAAAACAGTACTTTTGCTATAGATTTGCAATATATTTTAGTATAATGTTTTTATAGCACTTAATTTAGATTTGGCATATGGTAGATACTCCTCAAATGGGAGGTATTAATTTTGTAGTACTTAAGGCAAAACAAACAAAAGTTAAAGAATCATGAAAATAGGAATTACCTATTTATCATAAATAGGAATTACCTATTTAAATAATGTACAAAGACTTAATATATTTCTTTAAAAAGTTACTTTCTCCAGGTTTTCATTAAATTTATGTAATAATTAGAGCCCATTTCATCAGACCTGTGTTAAAAATTTTTACTCATTTAAATTTATTATCTTCATTTTAATATTCGTTCATCTGAGTATTTACTGAGTGCCTATATTGTGCCAGACATTGCTGTAAATGCTGAGGAAATGAATGTGCTGTATCTGGAGATTTCTAGCTTGGAGAGAAAAAGCATGAAGTTAATTCGATAAATAAGCATATTATAAAGTTAGGAGGTGAAAACTACAACACAGTGACATAAAGTAGGATAAGGGAAATGGAGTGTGCTATCTTCAGAATCTGTTGAATCAGACCAGGTCTGTTTTTTTATTTTTTTAATGGGGCTCTACTCCTTAGAATGCGAAGTTTTGTTTCTTCTATCCTAAATTGGTGATACTATGTTTCCTATTACTTGTATTCTGAGATGCAAAATATGGGCATTCTACCAACAGGCGTAACTTTCTTCTGCTCTTGCTAATGGTCCTGGCTTGCACTAAAGCAGAGTGAATACTGCAGAGAATAAGTTCACTCTCTGCTCGTATGGTATTGCTGATGGCCATTGTCGCTCTCAGGATGCTAGAGAGGGTACAAAACCTCAGCTACAACAAGTGCATATAACCAGCCTTATGAAGAGCTAATAAAAATATCTAATGTTCTTTGAGACATTTTCTTTATAACAGCACTTCCTACATGCTTTATAAACACATTCAATTATGAATAAGACAATTACATTTATAATCACAGTTTAACTGATGTGGAAACAGAGATGCACAGAGTTACAACATGGCATGCCCAAGCCACACACCTACCAAAAAGGTCCAGTAAGAATCGGAATTATGGAATTCTGACTCCAGAATTCACTAAGGTTGAAGTAGGTTATTTCTCAGAACTCCTCAAAAGTACAGATCAGAATATTCTCTGTGGCTTACCCAAGTCAGTCACAACAGGTCACACTTCAGTCCCCTGACATTTGGTCTTCTACCTTAAACATCCTTAGTTGTGGTATGTTTTGCAATTTCAGATAAAGTATCTTCTTTTAGAAAACAGTCTCAAGGTTGTAAGGGTCAGTCTTCAAAGTTGCCTTCCTTTTTCATGACTAAACACAGCCTTTAATATCTCAGGTTGCAGCATTAGCATTCAGAAATTACTCTCCTCATCCATTTGAAGGAACAAGCAGAAGGGATTTTGCCTTTGTAGTTAAGTGGCCCCTCCTGGTGAATTTCCAAAACCAGTAGCAATCCCTGGATCTAAAAATAATAATAATAATTTTCCAAAAATGCCAGAGTGAAGTCATTTGCCCAAAAGATACACAAACAAGCAGGTAAACAAAAATAAATATTTTTCTTATCAGTCAACCACTCCCCCATACGCACACATAAGAAAATAAAAATAATTTTCAACCTTGGTGTAATACTGGTGTGAGACATTACACATTAAGAGAAATTTAAAGAGCAGAAACACTTTTGTTCCTTCTGATTTGTATTATCTGGAAGCAGATTGAATAATACTCTTTGATGTAATTGCAAAATTTTTTTTATCTGAGAAATTTTGCTAAATGTAACATTACTGAATTTCTAAATCCATGTCAAAAACCTTCCCCATGAGAAAAAAATGATATATATGATACTACAGAAATGTATACGAAAATGAAATGATTAATATCATTGGTTTTCCTGGGTTGACAACATCAATACATTTACAATATGAGACAAATTTACCTTAAAATAGTTTAAAATATGAAATAAAACATGACCAAAAGGTGAAATTCCAAAGTTTGTGAATATGGCTCCAATTTGGTAATTATCCTAAACTCACTGAAAATTTATAACTGACTATCATGCTCTGGGAATTCTATTTTCTCCTTAAACTTTTAGAACATTGGCTTTCCTTGTATGCATTTCTCGTTCTAGGGCTAACCTGCAAAAAAAACAGCTAAGAGACGGGCATTTTGTATTGTGCCAATTTAATAACAGGTAAAATAATCAGATAATGCAAATATTCAAGTAGTAAAAGTGGAAGGAAGTGTGAACAATCAACAAGCTAACTGCTGTCACTCTTGACATTTCCAATTCTTAGACTCAAGGGGGTACCAATTAATACCTGAAGATAAAATTTAAAAACCCACTTAAAGGATATTATATGGTAATGAAAAGACTCGTTATAGAGCGGGAGTACCAGTAGTCTCATGACCCAAAACAAGATGACTGCCATTATCCTGATATTGTACCTCATGCAATTAGCAGAAGTACCAATTAGTCCCTAGAAATGGCAGATCAGGTATACTTTCAGTTTTTAAATAGCTGAATGAATTGGAAAAGACAGAGAAAGAAGTGACATATTGCAGTATAAAGTTGCATAAAACAGATTTAGACATAAAACAGATTCTTATTACAATTTCAGAAAATGAGAAACAGCTTAAAAATAACTGTTTTAACAAGTTTCTAAAAAGTCTATAGTAAACTATGATCCTACATTTCTATGACTTCCTTTTCCATGTAAATTTTGGCCTCATTTTATAAAATGATATTTAATTCCTGTTATGTTATTTTGGCTTCAGTTTACGAGTTCTAATGTAACACTCTATAGTGGAGTAATTATATTCTGAAACTAAAATAATGCCAAAACATGGTAAGACATTATTACATTATATTATAATTCTACTAGATTATTATTTGGTGAGGGTATATAAATTAAGATAGGTCAATTGCTCTAAAATCAATCACAAATTTTAATAGCTTAATATAATAAAAGTTGATTTCTCAGCTGGGCAAGGTGGCTCATACCTGTAATCCCAGCACTTCGGGAGGCCAAGGAGGGTGGATCACTTGAGCCCAGGAGTTTGAGATCAGCCTGGGTAACACGGTGAAACCTCATCTCTACAAAAAATTTTAAAATTAGCCAGGTGTGGTGGCACACACCTGTAGTGTCAGCTATTCAGGAGGCTGAGGTGGGAGGATGGCTTGAGCCTAGCGGGGATGGTTGCAGCAGTGAGCTAAGACCACAACACTGCACTCCGGCCTGGGGCAACAGAGCCAAACCTTATCTAAAAAAAAAAAAAAAAAAAAAAAGAAAAAAGAAAAATAACTTTATTTCTCACTCATATCATCATAGTCCAAAATAGTCCAAATCAAGATACTTTTTTTTTTAAACATAGAATTGTTTTGTTCATACAGAAGGCAAAGGAATCTAGGATAGCTACAATTTTTAGACTCAATCAACTTGGGGGTTGGTGGTATCAATTGGTGAGGTAAGGAATATTGAAAGGGGCAAAGGATTTAGACTTGTGCCCCTTGGGATTTGGATGATATAGTCACAGAATTAACAAAAAGATTTCACCAGGTGGTTCCCAAGCTGACACTGGCCATAATCATTAAAATACCAAAAAGTCGGAAAGGCTTATGGAGGAATTTCTTTTTAATGGTGGGCTTAAACCTTGCAATTATAAAAAGGAATGGCTTATTAAGGAGATTCTCAGTGGAGTTTCATGATCCTTGGTATAGTGAAAAGTAATCAATCCTTCTATAGCTCTAGTGGCATGAGAGAGAGTTCTACTTCATGATCAAAGCTTGCAGTCTCCTTTCTGTCTTATGGAGAGCTCCAATTTAGCTGAAGAGGCATGTGTTATTAACCAACAACGTGGACAATGAAAAAACTGAAGAAAGTAATAAATTCAAAAAAGTTGAATTGGATACCGTCATTACAAAAATGACATTTGACTTGAGAATTCAATAGAAGTTCATTTGGGAGGGACAGAGTAGATAATATTAATTAATACTTTAGTAATTAAAATTTTATAAATATAAATATTATACAGTTTTTTAAAATTATTCTATCCTGTTAATAACATTTGCTACTTTTCTTTGAAAACATTTTGTTTTCCTCATCATTTTAAATAATAATCTTATTGCTTTATTTAGTAGTCTGAGAGTTGTCCGTGTATGTGGGTAGATTGACAGTATATTATAAGAGTTTGCTCTTGTGAATATGTCACAGTGTCACACAAGCTTTTATAATGCTGGCATATGTACAATAGTGATAACATGATATTTTATTAAATTTAACATTTATAAATTTATTTTGCAAAGTGATTTGCAGAGAAGATGAAGTGTCAAGGGGGAGTGATAGAGTATTAAACCTTACTTTTTAGGTACCATGACTTTCATAGTTTGCATAGTTTTCCCTCTGTGCTGCATTTTTGATATTTTTTCAGATCTATATTTCAGGTTATTACTTATCTTGAGGATTCTTTGATACATTGTTCAATATTGTGGAATATTTATAATTTTACTTATGTTTTTCATATCTTGAAGTAGTATGTAGATATCTTTCAAGTTTGGCTGAACATTTTTTTGTGGCCTCTTTCTCCATTATCCTACTGTTGTCTTCCATTTCTTGTTTTTATACAATTGACTATTATTTTTAAATATTCTGAATCTGATAATTCCAATACTTGAAGTCTTTATTGACCTGATATGGCTTTCAGTTGTTTCTATTTCATTTGTGGGGCCTTATTTCCTTCTGCTTTTATAATTTTGATCCTACGAACTGATGTTTTTGAGGTATGAGTTTAGTGTATGAATTTCTCCAAAGACGATTTGTGTTTTCTTCTGCTAGGGGCCAAGGGACACTATCAGTCTATTACTGCTTTAAAATAAACTTTCCATTTTGAATTATTTCAGTGTAATCAACAAATGTAAATTTTAAGTTGCAGAACCTTATAAGGATCAGATTGTATGAATTCTGAAAATAGATTATTTGAGGTGTACATTTTTTCTTTCTTTCTCCTTCTTCTTTTTCTTTTCCTCTTATTTCTTCTTCCCCTTGTTTTCCTCCTTCTTCTATCTCCAGGTGTGAAAAGAACAGTATTATTTCTAGTTCCCTTGGTGAGATTTTCTGCCTGTGTCTCCTATTATTCTCCCTATATTAATTAACTCTAGGTTTTCTCTTATCCCTGCTAGATGGTGCTTGGAAAACCAAAATTTAAAGTTACAGGGCATTGGAAAATGCCTTCCAAATGATAAGTAGCTTCAGAAACACTACTCTTATCTCTCTTGGTTCCTGTTCTCAGTTTTTTGTTTTGTTTTGTTTTGTTTTTTCAGCTGTAAAAATTCCTTATCATGTTGCCTGCTTGAGAATTAATTTTCAAAAGAAAATCTTATATTTTAACCAGAATTTTTAGATGTTTTTTTACAGGAAGAGCAGTCAGAATATATTGATTATACAGTCTACTAAAAAAAGAAAATACGAAAGACAGAAACTTGATTTTTTTTTTTTTTTTTTTTTTGAGACGGAGTCTCACTCTGTCCCCTAGGCTGCAGTAAAGTGGCGCCATCTTGGCTCCCTGCAACCTCCACCTCCTGGGTTCAAGCTATTCTCTGCCTCAGCCTCCTGAGTAGCTGGGATTACAGGCGCCTGCCACCATGCCTTGCTAATTTTTGTATTTTTAGTAGAGAAGGGTTTTCAGTGTCTTGGCCAGGCTGATCTTGAACTCCTGACCTCGTGATCCACCCACCTCGGCCTCCCGAAGTTCTGGGATTACAGGCATGATGGAATGTTTTTTTTTTTTAAACCAGAAATTTTAAAGTATAGAAACTTCTCTATTTTGAGTTTTAGAATTCTTAAAAAGTGGAAGACACTACACTTGATTGAAAAAAAATAATCAACAAGGTAAATACATATAGAGGAGGTAGAAAAAGAAGAGAATTCATGTAGCTAAAAACAAAATAAACCTTAACAGAGATCCAGAGGATCTTTCTAATATAAAATTAGCTCACTGCTCTGTTTTGTTGTTGTTGTTGTTTCTTTGTTGTTATTGTTGTTATTTAACTAGAAAAAAAGGAGGACCTGCAGCTTGAAGCATTATCAATTAAATTTTCTCATTAGCTGTATTTGATTCCTTAATTGGCCTTTGTGACTATGTAATTTCAAGTGATAATTATTTGTGGCACTAGCCTATTCCTATATCAGTGTTATCTCTTAATTAATTTAAGAAATTGACAACATTTTTTTCCATCTTCTGACAGAGAAGTAATTTGTGAGTTACCATTCCTTAGCACAGTCAGCAGTGTTCTGAAAAATGACAGTAAGACTAATCTCACAGTCTTAAACCACAATAGCACTGACAATAATCTTGGAGAAGCCCTGCTAAGAAAAAAATGTACACATTTGGTGTGAAACTGAAGAAACATGAGATTGTAGACCAGAGGATTAGAGAAAGAGGCAAAATAATAGAGAAAATATTAATTCATTTTAAAGACAGAAATCTTCAAACTCAAGAAACAAACAATTGTAATAGGCTAAAGCATTGGGTTTATGCTAAATATTTTGGTTTCAACATACAGCAAGCAGTGATTGCTTTACACTCAGGTATTTCTCATTGAATTCCTCAGGGAAACACAAGGAAAGAAGCAAGGTTTCTGTGTTTAATAATTTTTCAAATCTCAGAAGGAATTTCCACTCCTTAAAATAAGAATGAACTATTAAGGAGAAAATGTGTGGTCACCCAGGGAATGAAGGTAGAAAATTGCAGCTCAGTTAGCATAGCTTTGGATCCTAAACTCAGAAGCCATTTCCTTTACCAAAAGGAGGCACCTTTCTAAGGCCAAAAGGACTGTTTTCCCTTTTCCTCACTCTTTCCGATTCATAATCAGCACTTCTTTTCTTAAATCTGCTCTTTGAGTACCTTCACAGGCAATACTATGAAGGGCAGACATGTTTATGTAGTTGCTACGTTGGCAATAGAAAGAGAAGAGCCTAGATGTTTCCTTGCAGCAATGTCTTAGGAATAAGTGTTTGCCCTGAATACTGCAAACTATCCAGAAAAAAATCTTCTCAGAGCATATGACGAATGAAGACATCAGGTTCCCTTCTCAGGCTAGCAAATCTATAATATATGATAATAAATGAGAAAAAAATCATGATAAACTTAATGTAAGTCTCCAACTCTAACATAATGTATAAAAGTGATACTACAGACAAAATTTTCATAGAATCAGTAATATGATAAACATTGGACACGAAGCTAGAAGAAAGATAGACTGTAATAAATAAATAAAAATAATGTATGCTTACTGGAAAGCAAAGATCAAGCCCATCAGTATTTAACAGAGCAGATAATTTTATACCGAGACCAATGCCACAGAATTAATAGAAAAATTTTATTATAGAGTTTAACAAGGGTGGTGTTATTAAATAGCAAAACAAAAATAAAATATAAGTAGCTGGTATATATGTTCATCATAGCCAGTCAGATTATTTCATTCCTATGACCAAATTTTTACAAGAAATGTGAAGGACTAATAGGAAGAAGACTTGACAAAATGAAAATAAATGCTGTGTTTTGGTTTTAAAATTGAATTATGTCATCATTTTAATTCTTTACATGTTAATGTATAAGTTGAATTCAATTTTAATCAGTGGAATTTTCTTTTTTTTTTTTTTTCTAGCTTGAATCTGATTCAATTATAATGTTTAGCCTGAATCACAGATAGTCCTTAACAGCTAATTATAATTTGAAAAAAAAATTAGTGTTTTTAAGTTAAATCTAAACATACACCTTTTTAATCATTTAGCTATATGGAAAGAAATGGAACAAGAATAGATAAATTGATCAAGAAAATAAATAACCACTACATACATACTTAAACATATTCATATATGTTAATGTATCATTACTTCAATAGAAAATAAATGGTTCTAAGACACAAACCAATTAAAAAGGAAAAAAAGATAATTGTTTTTTAGTGCTCAGACTTAAGCATATTCAAATAACAATTAAATACTGCTTTTTGCTAATTAAATTGACAAAATATTTAATTAAGTACAGGCATGCCTCAGAAATATTGAAGGTTTGGTTCCAGACCACCTCAATAAAGCCAATATTGCAATACAGTGAGCCACATGATATTTTTGGTTGTCCAATGTATATAAAAGTTATATTTACACTATAGTCTATTAAGTGTGCAATGGCATTATGTCTAAAAAATAATGTGCGTATCTAAATTTGAAAATACTTTATTGCTAGAAAATGCTATCACCTGAATCTTCAGAGAGTCATAATCTTTTTATCAATTGAATGTTTTGCCCTGCCATTGGTGTCGGCCGACTGATTAGAGTGATGGTCGCTGAAGGTTGGGGCAGTTGTGTCAATTTCTTAAAATAAGATAGTAATGAGGTTTGCTGCATCAATTGACTTTTTTTCATGAAAGATTTCTCTGTAGCATGCAATGCTGTTTGATAGCATTTTACTCACAGTAGAACTTCTTCCAAACTTGCAGTAAATCCTCTCAAACTCTGCCACTGCTTTATCAACTAAGTTTGTGTAATATTCTGAATTCATTGTTGTCATTTCAACAATGTTCCCAGCATCTTGACCAGGAGTAGATTCCATCTCAAGAAGCCATATTCCCAACACAGAGAAATGATCAATGTTTGAGGTGATGGATATACTAATTACCCAAATTTAATCATTACACATTATTATGCATATCTCAAAATATCACATGTATATCATAAATATGGACAATTATTACATATCAACAAGCCAGGCAGAAGAAGACAAATATTGCATGTTTTTCACTTATATGCTGGAGCTTAGCAAATTGATCTCATGGGGATAGGGAGTACGCATGTATCAAAATATCATATGTATCCCATAAACACGTACAACTGTTATGATAAAATCTTTCTAATTAAAAAGTTTTTTGGGCCAGGAGCGGTGGCTCACAGCTATAATCCCAGCACTTTGGGAGGCCAAGGTGGGCGGATCACGAGGTCAGGAGATCGAGACCATCCTGGCTAACACGGTGACACCCTGCATCTACTAAAAATAAAAAATAAAAAATAAAAATTAGCTGGGCATGGTGGCATGCACCTGTATTCCCAGCTACTTGGGAGGCTGAGGCAGGAGAATCACTTGAACCCGGGAGGCAGAGGTTGCAGCGAGCCAAGATCACGCCACTGCACTCCAGCCTGAGCGACAGAGTGAGACTGTCTCAAAATAAATAAATAAATTAATTAATTAATTAATTAATTCTAACAAAAAAGAAACCACTCTCTCTGTACATCTATAAGACGTAACTCCTCATCCATTAGAGTATTATTGTAAGATAATAGCAATTCAGTCACATCTTCACGCTCCACATCTAATTCTTGCTCTCTGGCTATTTCTTTAAAAATGTATTTTTTAAATGAGACTTGAAAGTTGAAATTACTCCTTGATCCATGAGTTATGGAATTGATGTTGTGTTAGCAGGCATGAAAACAACATTAATCTCTTTGTACACCTCCATCAAGTTAGGTGACCAGGTGTGTTATCAATGAGTAGTAATCTTTTGAAAAATATAGTTTTTTTCTGAACAGTCAATCTCAAAATATTGCCTTAAAATTTTCTGTAAATCATACTATAAACAGATGTGCTGTCATCCAGGCTTTGTTGTTCCATTTGTAGAGTGTAGGCAAGGTAGATTTAGCATAATTCTTAAGGACCCTAGGGTCTTCTAAATGGTAAATGAACATTGGGTTCAACTTAAATCACCAGTCACCAGCTGCATTAGCTTCTAATATAAGAGTCAGGCTGTTCTTTGAAGTTTTAAAAGCCAAGCGTTGGCTGCTTTTCTCTAGCTGTGAAAGTCCTAGATGGCATTTTCTTCTAATAGAAGGCTGTTTTTCAACATTGAAAATCTGTTGTTTGGGGTACCCACTTTCTCCAGTTCTCTAAGCTAGGACTTCTGGATAACTTGCTGCAGCTGCTATATCAGCTCTTGCTGCTTCGCCTTGCACCTTTATGTTTTGAGACAGCTTGCTTCCTTAACGCTCATGAATCAACCTTTGCTAGCTTCAAACTTTTCTTCTGTAACTTCTTTGCCTTTCTCTGATTTCATGGGTTTGAAGAGAGTTAGGTCCTTGCTCTGGAATAAGCTTTGGCTTAAGGGGATGTTGTGGCTGGTGTGGCCTTCTATCTAGACCATTAAAACATTCTTCATTCAGAAAACATTCAGTAAAACGGCAATAAAGCTGTTTTACTTTCTTATCATTTGTGTGGTCACTGGAGTAGCAGTTTCAATTATCTTTAAGATTCCTTTTTTTTTTTCTTTTTTTCATTCCCAACTGTTTGGCGCAACAGGTCTAGCTTTCAGCCTGTCTTTGCTTCCCACATGCCTTCCTCGCTAAGCTTAATCTTTCCTAGCTTTTTACTTAAAGCAAAAGACATGCGACTCTTCCTTTCCATTGAACACACAGAGGCCAGTCTGTGAAAGTCAGAATATGCATTTATCAATTAAGTTCATCATCTTCTATGGGTCTGGTTTGTGTTGCTCTCAAATGATTACAGTAGTAACATCAAAGTTCACTCGTCCTAGAACATCATAACAATATAACAATAATGAAAAAGTGAAATATTGTGAAAATTAACAAAATGTTACACAGAGACATGAAGCGAGCATGTGCTGTTGGAGAAATGGTGTCAACAGACTTTCAACACAGGGTTGCCATAAACCTTCAATTTGTTAAAAAAAAAAAAATGCAATATCTGTGAAGTGGAATGAAGTGAATCACAATAAAACAAAGTATCCCTGCAATAACCTCAATATTGTTAAAAATAATGCTATTTAGGTACATTGCTATTGGAATTAAAATTTGGTACAACTTTTCTTAAAGCAAGTTTGACAATGTGAAAGGGCTTAAAACATATACGACCTTCTAGCTTTGAATACTCACTTCGATATTTATAAATTGTGTGAAGGGAAATTACTTCATCTTTCTGTGCCTTGTTTCCTGTTATGTACAACATTGAAAATGAGGATTAAATGAGTTAACACAGGTAAAATGCTTACACTAGTGCCCATTATCATCATTGCTATACTTATTTTTACCGTTTTCTACAATAATTTGGCTTTTTCAATAAGCATTTTTGATAAACCTAATGTTTTGCTCAGTGCATTTGCGTCTTTAATTATAAACATTAATTTTCTTACAGCAACCACCAACATGATAAAATTTGAGACTTACTACAGTGCTTATTTTAAAACTGAAATTCACAGACTTTCTAAAGACATGTTTATCTGGATTAGCTGTCTTTTCCAAAAGGGTTAACACTATACAATGACCCGTGTCTCTGTCATTAACACAGAGAGAAAGGTTAATTCTGGATGACTATGTAGCAAGCTAATGCAAGCCTTCCCTTAAATACTTTTACATATTTGAGTGTCCTAATAGGTTAGGCTGTCAGAAGTGTCAAATGCAAAGTTATATGGGGAGGCTGTTTCAAGTAGATAAAATTCCATCAGTTGTGGATGTCTTAGTGTATGCGCAAAACAAAAGATGGTAGCATCAAGGTCTTAAATAGCCATTGACAAAAGCTCTTTGATTCTTCATCTCCTGAGACTATATTGATACCCTGAGGAAGAGGTCAGGCAGACATCTGATTTTAAGGAATTTCCGGCAAAATAGGCATGTGAGGCATGAGGGAAAAGGACTTAGGGTTTTGTTTTGTGTTTGTATTTGTTTTTGTTGGGGAGGTAAGAAGAGTATGCTGGAGGAAGAGGACTTTACCTAATCCTTATTTAGCTTGCCATTTAATTGTAGAGAAGGGTCCAATTACTCCAAGTTTTTCCCAAAACGCGAGGGAAATAATTTTAGGTTGAAATTAGCCGTTAAATGAGATGACAATAATTATAACCATTTCTGTAGCGACCACAAACATAGGCTTGTAAAATATAAAATCAGAAAGAGACCTGAGACTATCACCAAGACCGAGTTTTTCCAAGTCTTTAATTTCATAGAGGAGGTAATAATATCAGAGAAAAACATGACTTTAATTTTTTGAAGTCTCCTAACTAGTAAGTGGCTGGGCAGAGATGCAGCTGGGATTCAGATCTCCTGGCTTCCACTACAGAACTATTTCTACATTTTTCAAAATGTAGTTTTGAAGAGGTGGTTACATTTTTCAAAAGCTAAAGATCAGCTGTAAATGTGAACAAAGATTAAGGTACACACAAATAAGTACTTCACTGTTGGTGTTTTCAGGTTTTTTTTTTTCTTTTAATTGTTGTTGTTTTAATTGCCATAGAAATACCTTGAATCTTTGTATTCTAAGAAACACTTCACCATCTTCCAACTTACAGACCAAACTGGTCTTACTGGTTCTTCTCAGCTTGACTCAACCTTAAGCCTACTTCATTCGAGTCTAGGCTTCTGATCTTCTTTTTCTTAGAGTGTTTACTTGAGGAAGCTAGTTAATTTTTTCTCTGCTCCTTTGGGATGCAAATCATTTTAAAAGCTTCTTGCCAGCTTTACACACAGGGCTGTCTTCCTCTAGGGCCTGGAAGCCAGCCCTTTAAAATCATCAAGGAAAATAGCACCCCTGTCTCCCAGTCACTGTGGGAGGGTGGGAGCCTTAGTGGGTATCTTGCTTCAAGCTGTAAAACTATCTCAAGATGAAGACAAGAGAAAGTTTTCTTTTTGCTTCTGTAAAGGCAATTAGCACACAGATGGACTCAGATCTCTCATCCTGCCCTTCGTTTCAGCAGAGTTGAGATCAGATGAGTTTTATGTCTCTATTGCAAGAACCTTGCATAAAGTCTTCCCTGCCTGTTTATCTGGTATAATTTGCTTTGATAGAATCATAGCACTTCTTATTTCTACAAAACGTCCAACTCACTTTACATAAATTATTAAACCTACTTCATTTTGATCTCACTTTGATAGTTTAAATCGAAAAGTAGTTGTTGCCACTTAACATTATTTCTTCTTTGTTTCTGTATCATTAGTCTTCCTCTTGCTTCTTACAAGAGTTCTCTAAACCCTGCTGGGGTTGCTACTTGCAAAGGCTAAATAAAATTTGATTTGCAAAATTTTGCGTCTGAAAAATCACTGTCAAATTATTTGACAGATTATTGTATCCTCTTCCTTGTTTTTCTTTGTTCAAAGTCTGCACAATTTCAGACTTTCAGAGACTTAATTTTCCTCTCTGACTTGGATGTGAGGAAAAGTAGTATGAAATTAGTGGGCCAACATCCTGAAAGATTAGCCCAACCACTCTGTGCACATAATTAGAACTAATTGAATTAGTTCCACTCCTAGCAAAGAAGTAAAATCAATATTATAATTAAAACTGCATTTTTGTATAATTGGATTTTCAGATGAAACCTGAACAGGAGGAAGGAGTGAAGAGTGTTTCTTGTGTAGATGTAATTAATATTTGTATTAAGTTTATATCTTTAAAATAATCCTGCAGGAATTTGTGGCAATGTCCTCAATTTCATTAGCCAGAGCTGATTGCCGGAGCTCCTCACTCTAATGCTTAAAGAAATCATCCATACAACAAACCTATCTGTTGCCACTGAGCTGTCTAGCCAATTGGCTTACTTCTCTCCTATCTCAAATATGTCAGTCAGATTCAGCATGAGGGTTTTCAGAAACCATGTTATTCTGTGTGTTTGTTAAAAAGTTTTGAACAGGACTGGGCAGCTCAACAGCTGGCCTACTAATGCTTCCCTGGAACTCACTGATATTCCTTCAAGTACTTTTTGCCACAATTCCTTATAGAGATGGAATGTCTTCATATAGAATGATGTTACAAAAGACTTAATTTATTCAAAAATAGTGACATGATTGGGGCCACATGAAGAGCACCATTTGACATGGTTCTTCTCTCAAAATTTAGCAATTTTGGAAAGTTGAAAAGATTAACATTTGCAGAGTCACTTTAGGTCAGAAAGACAGTTAGGCCCTGTGTTAGCAGAGGGGAGAATACATCCATAAATTAGATGTAGTCTCAGAAAATTCTCTTCAATTAGGAATTGCATACATTATTGACACAAAAAGGAAAAAACAAAACAAGACAGTGTAGGTCATATGACAAATGAGTGGCATAGGATGGGTAAATATACAGGTGTGATTAAGTGATTAAGTGGAAACATTCTTGTGAAAAGTTAGAAGACCTGGTTCAAGTCATATATATACACATACAGTTTCATAACTATGATCCTTGGGCGTATAAGTCAGTTGACCCAGTTAGGCTACAATTTTCTCTTCTAAACTGAAAATGTTGAAATGGATTAGAATGTTCTTCCCAATTCTGAAGTTCATTGAAATTCCGAGGAAGGAGATCATACTTAGGGATGATGTGCTCATGGATGATTACATGAAGACCATGAAAAATGAGCTAAATATTGAAAAAAAAAAAGAGGATGTGTGTTGTTAGATAAAGGATAAAAAGAGGGACAATACATAAGCAAAGGGAAATAAATAACACGTCTGTTTTGTTCACTTTGTGTCGCTGGGGCTAGCCACAGTTCCTGACACACAGAAGCAGTATATACTACCCACTTAAGAAATGAACAAATTGGGACATGCCCCTATTGCTTACAAATGGGATGTCATCTAAAAAGTCACTTTCTGGCCAGGCGTGGTGGCTCAAGCCTGTAATCCCAGCACTTTGGGAGGCCGAGACGGGCGGATCACGAGGTCAGGAGATCGAGACCATCCTGGCTAACATGGTGAAACCCCATCTCTACTAAAAAATACAAAAAACTAGCCGGGCGCGGTGGCGGGCGCCTGTAGTCCCAGCTACTCGGGAGGCTGAGGCAGGAGAATGGCGTAAACCCGGGAGGCAGAGCTTGCAGTGAGCTGAGATCCGGCCACTGCACACCAGCCTGGGCGACAGAGAGAGACTCCGTCTCAAAAAAATAAAAATAAAAAAAAAATAAAAGTCACTTTCTGTATTCACTTCAACATTCCCGAGCAAAAATACTAAACAACCACAAAGACAAATTTGTCTGAAAACTTTCTTCAGGGTCTTTTATTGGATGAAAATTAGCACTTTCTATGTTAAGTTTCTTTCTCTAGTTTGTGTGCCAAAAGCTTATTTAAAAATTCCCAAGGCTACAAAATTAATAAATGGCAAAATTCAAAACCATCTATAAAATTTTCTCATTGTTGTCAATTTTTAATTCAGGGAGAATTCCCTAAGCTGCTTTTGAACAAAAACCTGAAACATGTACCTGATTCTCCCCTGTTTTCTGCCATATTCTTGACTTGAGTTCTGCATTTTCATTGCAGTTTTTCAGTGTTTTGGAACAAATCTTCATCTGAAATTACACATACACCTTCCTCTGAAATGCCTCCAGTGCCCAGATATTTTTCCCTCTACTTACACATAACCCTTAAAACTTGTGTGCTCATTATATTTTCTTTTCTCCTCTGATGATGCTTTCATGTGCTCTTAACCAGTTATCTCCAGGATTAACTTTGGATGCTAGAGGAAGGAATGAATAGTTTTGATTTCCCCTGAGCTTGCTAAAGTTCTAATGCCTAAAATAGAAGTGCCCTGAGAGGACATCTTTGCTTGCATATCACTTCTTGGCAACAGATAAATTGTTTTTCTATAGGTTTCTCTTTGAATTTTGTGTTGGATCAGTTTTTAACTTGGAGATCATTCTCTTTTGAGTAATACGTTTTCAATGTGTCACATCTCAAGATTTATTGCACTAATACATCATCAGAATGGCAGCTGGCTCTGATGATGTATAGCTTAATACATCATCAAAGCAATTTCTCATTCAGGTTACATATTACATAGAAGTGTTAGTGTGTATATATATAGTGCTTGCAACAAATGAAAGAAGCTTTCAGAGAGTTTGCGAAAGTCTTAGATCTGTCCCAAATCCAGATCAGCAATACAATTAACATGGGGTCCCAGTAATAATGAGTGCTAACCCTTCTTTTCATAGCTACTGATGGCTTCTTCTTCAACTTTTATTTTTTTAACATGACATATGTACACTTGATAAAGAATCAAAAATACAAAAGCTAATACAATGAAGACTGCATTTTCTTTCTGTCCATATTTGGGAGCTACACAGTACCTTTCTCCAGAGGGAAAACCTTACCAACTCCTTTAGAGATAATGTAAATATACACAAATGTTTACGTATGTGCCTGTTTGGTGGTGGTGTTTTTTTTTTTAATCTTTATATAAAATCAGCAACATAGCCTTCTGCGTATTTTTCCCTCCTGTTATTGGTATAAGTTTTACATTGCTTTATGCAAATATATAGAGTTATTGCTATTATTTGGGTGATAGCATACTATTATATTTAATAGATGACATATACTTTAAGTATTTCTTTAGTTTCTAGTATGTTGCTACTATGAACATTGCTACAATAAAAAGATTCTCACATTAATACTGTATTACACATATGGGATTTTATACATATAAATATTTCAAAATGTGGAATTGCTAAGGTAAGTGTTTTGTGCATGCTAATTTATGTAATTATTGCTGCAATTGATCCTATAGCAGTTTGAGTCTACACTCTTCCAGAAAGATACAAACGTTCTTTACCTGTGTATAGTTAAACATTGTTATCCTAACATTATGAGAAGTCATATTCATAAAGTCAAAATTTCTACAAGAATTTGAATTTTTGCTTGTATTTGCTATATCTTTTCTGCAACGTTTCCTTGATTTTTTCCAAGTACCAGTACCACATCATTTTAATTGCTATAGCATTCAAAACATTTTCATATTTGGGAAACCATCCTTTAATACTCATTTTTTCCCAGAATTTTTCTAGTAAGATTTCTTTCAATACTTTTTTCCATGTATGTATTAAAATCTATTTGTCTAGTTATAAAAAAATAAGTTTTTAGTTTGGGTCATGCGAAATTTATAGAATAACTTAGGAAAAGTTGACATGCTCATACAGTAATAATAATTCCATTTAAGATTTAGCTATATTTTTAAAGTCCACTTTTTTGCTCTCAGAAGTTTAAAAATAATTTAAATATATATTCTGCATATTGTTAAACTTAATTTCTTGGAAATAATTTTTTCATTGTTAAAATTTTCAAAGGGTTTTTCTTTTTAATATATTTCCAGATGGAAATTGTTTTTAAATATAAAGACTACTTAGCATATATAATTTTGTAATCACTCAACTTATTGAAAGAACTTGATATTTATAATTATACTAACATTCCTTGAGTTTTCCTAATATAATCATGTCATATGCAAAAATGGCCATTTTATTTCTTCCATCCAATTTTTATGTCTTCTATTTTATGTCTTTTTTCAATTGTTTGAATGCTACCAAATAAACATCATTAAAGAATAGCATTAAATATGCTTGTTATGTTGTGAGAATGCTTCTAATTTTTTAACACTAAGTATGATGCTGGCTTTGGATTGACATGCCCTTCTAACATTCTCTTATTATTATCTCTCTGTTATAAAGAAAAAATATCACCCTTTGGTAAAATATCCACTTTTTTTTTTTTTTTTAATTTAACGGACAATCTCAAAACTAGAACAAGAAAATAAAATAATGCCTGGAAAGAAAATGGAGGTCCTTATATTTTTCTTCATTGTATGATACAGAGCTATCTCAGTTTTTTATGACAGCACACTACACTGATTTCTTTTATGATCTTGACTGAAGGAGAACTCATTTTAATTAATAAGGATTTTAAAATTGTTTAAATGAAACAATTATGTGAATCTTACCAAATATGATACAAATATATACATTTTGATTTTAAGTATTAAGAAAAACTAGGGCGAGAGAAGAATAAAAATATAAAGAAATTGAAGTCTGATTAAAAGTGTACTATAAATAGAATAAAGGAGAAAATCACATGATCATCTAGGTAAATGCAGAAAAAGTACTCGATAAAATCCAACCCTTTTATAGTAAGATCTCTCAACAAATTAGATATAAAGGAGACTTACCTCAATAAAACAAAGGTAATGTGTGAAAAACTCATCGCTGACATTATACTAAAAATTAAAACAAAAAATTTAATATTTTTAAAATTTTAAATTTTTTTCAAAGGCAAAAAATTTAAAGCTTTTCCTCTAAGATCAAGAATAAGGTGAAAATATCCACTCTTCTACATTTATTCGATATACTACTGAATGTCCCAGACAGTAGTTAGGCAAGAAAATAAAATAAAATATATTAAATTGAAAAAAAATGAAGTAAAATTATTTGTTTGTAGATGACATAATTTTATATATAGAAAACCCTAAAATCTCCACACACAAAAAACCTGTTAGAACTAAAAATGAATTCAGTAAACTTACAGGGTTTAAAATTAACATAAAGTATCAGTTGCCTTTCTATACTTTAATAATGAAAAAGAAATTAATAAAATGACCTCATTTATAATGATGTCAAAAAATAATAAAATACTTAGAAATAAATGTAACCAAAAAGGCAAGGACTTGTACATTGAAAATTATATAATATTGGTAAACAACATTCAAGCAGACATGAATAATGCAGAGAGGCATTCTGTGTTTATGAACTGGAAGAATTAAGATTGTTAAAATGTCCATACTTTCTAAAGCAATCTACAGGTTCAACACAATTTCTATCAAATTCCCAATGACATTTTTCATGCAAATAGAGAAAACATTTTGGACCAAAAAAAGGCTTTGAGTAGCCAAAACAATTTTGAGCAAAAACAAAGCTTGAGGCATTACATTTCCTGATTTCAAAATATATTACAAAGCAATAGTAATCAAAACAGCACAGTACTGGCATGAAGACACCCATATAGACCAATGGAATAGAATAGACGGCTCAGAAACAAACTCAGGCACATATGATTAGTTGATCGTCAACAAAGATGCCAAGAATAAACAATAGAAAAAGAACACTTTCTTCAACAAATAGGGTTGGGGAAACTGATTATCCATATGCAAAAGAATGGAATTGGATCCATATCTTATACCATACACAAAAGTCAACTTAAAGGGTATTAACGACTTAAATATAAAACCTGAATAAAACTCCTGGAAGAAAACATAGGGGAAAACCTTCTTGAAACTGGTCTTTGCAACGATTTCTTGAATATGATCCCAAAAGCAAAGGCAACAAAAGCAAAAATAGGCAAGTGGGATTATACCAAACTGAAAAGCTTCTGTACAGCAAAAGAAACAATCAACAAAATGAAAAATTAACCTATGAAATGGGAAAAAAATGGAAATCATGTATCTATTAAGAGGTTAATACTCAAAATATATAAGGAGCTTATTCAACTCTTTAGCAAATAATAATGATAATAATAATAGTCTGATTAAAAAATGGGCAAAGAAGCTGAATTGACATTTCTCCAAAGAAGACATACAAATGACCAACTGATACATAAAAAGATGCTCAACATCATTAATCATCAGGAAATGAAAAATCAAGACCACAATGAGATATCACTTCATATCTGTTAGGATGGCTATTATAAAACAAAAACAAAAACAAGAGTTTACAAGAATGTGGAATAAAAGGGAACCTCTTTACAGTGTTGGTAGAAATGTAACATGGTGCATCTGCTATGAAAAACAGAATGGAGTTTCCTAAAGAAATTAAAATTAGGCTAGGCACGGTGGCTCATGCTGGTAATCCCAGCACTTTGGGAGGCAAAGGAGGGCGGATCACAAGGTCAGGAGATCACGACCATCCTCACTAACATGGTGAAACTCCTCTACTAAAAATACAAAAAAATTGGCCGGGTATGGTGGCGCACACCTGTGGTCCCAGCTACTTGGAAGGCTGAGGCAGGAGAATCGGTTAAACTAGGGAGGTGGAGGTTTCAGTGAGAGAAGATTGCACCACTGCACTCCAGCCTGGGTGATAGAGGGAATCTCTGTCTCAAAAAAAAAAAAGAAAAGAAACAAAAACGAAAGAAAGGTATATATCCAAAATAATTGAAATCAGGCTCTCTAAGGGATATTTGAACTCCCATGTTTATTGCAGCATTACTTACTATATCCCTGATATTAAAGCAACTTAAATGTCTATTAATTAATTAATGAATTAAAGAATGGGTATATGCATACAAGGGAATATTACTGAGCTTTAAAATGAAGGAAATCCTGGCATTTATTTACATCAACCTTGGATGAAGCTGGAGGACAAGTAAAGTGAAATAAGCCAGACACAGAAAGACAAATACTGCATGTTCCCACTTATACAGAAAATCTTGAGTAGTCAAGCTCATAGAAGCAGACAGTAGAAAGGTGGTTGCCTGGGTTATGTGGGTAGAAAATAGGGATGTGCTAGTCAAAGGGTACAAAGTCTCAGTTATATGAGATAAATAAATTCTGGAGGTCGACTATTTGGTATAGTACCTATAGCTAACAATACTGTAATGTATACTGAACAAATTAATGACAGGATAGATCTTATGTTAAGTGTTCTTACCACTCCCACTACCCAAAATAAAAACTAAGAATAACACAAAGAGGGCAGGAGGAAACTTTTGATGGTGATGGGCATGTTCAGGGCCTTGATTGTGGCAATGGTTTTATGGGTTTATACTTAGCTCCAAATTCATCAGCTTCTATATATTAAATCTATACAGCTATCTGTATGTCAATCATATCTCAATAAAGTGATTTTTAAAAGATTATAATACACTTTAAATAATAATCAGTGACAATCACTAACAGAAATGTTCCATTAGTACCTCACATTCATTACCTTCAATTTCACGGGCTTGCTTAAAGTTTTTACCTATTGTTTGCGTCATGTTTCCCTATAATATTCAGATTAACCATTATAGGGAAAACCAAATTTTTCATATTCTCTCAAATGAGGAAAAGCAATGAAGAACAAAAAAATTTCAATATTGAAAGTCTCAGTCTTTAATACACGTTATAAAATAAGTTACAATTAAAGGCAATATGTAGAGTAGCTTAAAAAGAATAATACTTTTTTCAAGGGCATAGTACTTTTTGTGGCTATCATTATTATTAAAAGCAAGTCGGGTCTTCTCCTCAATCCTTCTTTTATGCCTTGATGACCTCAATGAGTTATTTTATATTATTATCTACTATAAATTCATCAGTATCCTCCTTTAATATTGGTCTAGTCACTTCCTGTAACACCTAAATATAGACCTAAGTCCACAAACAGCAGCTACTTTGTGTAGCAAGAATTTTATTTTTTTTGCAAAAAAATACAAATTTTATTTCTGCATTCACTGGCCTCCTTGATTTAACAAAATTATTAACGTGGAAGTGTGCAGATATTTAACCAGAGCATTTTTTTTTCTTTGCTAATTTCCCAAAGAGAAGAAATCTATCAAATATTGCTACTGGGAAACTTACATCATTGTGTGTGTGTTTGTGTGTGTGTGTGTGTACACTTTTTACAACCCTCAATTGCCTTCCTTAGAACATCCCCATTGTTCTAGGGAGGATACATTTCTGATTAAATGCTTACAAAAACCTGGAGGGATGATGGGAAGAATTTAGTTTCAGAGAATGGGAGAACATTGGAAAGAAAACGTTTCAGGTAAAGCGTGGAATTCTTGAGAGTAGAAGATGTTAATAAAGGCTGAGGAATAAGAGAAAAGAACTTGACATGAGGATTCTGAGCAAAAAGAGGGCAGTGAGGAAGATAATTTGGAGAATGTGGTAAGTAACGGTCACTGGCCATTTGATGACACCCTGTAATCCTTGCCTTTTAATAACTTTTACTAAAATCTGTTTAAGAGTCACTGCTTTTAGAGTGGAATCTATTTGAGTTGTTATTCTGGTTATACGGTAGAATGAGTTAAGATTAAGAGTGGCCATTGAGACCTAGCTCTAAAGATTTGCTTTTGAAAATAAACATTTTGTATCACAGAATTAGCTATTGCTTTAAGAAGCCAAGATCCATTCCTCCCTAATATAATCAGATAATCCTCAAAAACAGAATGTGTGAGAGCTTAGTGACCATATTTTCCCACCTGTGATTTTGTAAGGTCAAACAATTAATAGACAAGCTGGAGTAATAGAGCAGAACGGTTAATAATTCAGGTTCTGGGATTCAAACTCCAGTACCAACACTTAATAGCGTTGGCAAATTATCTAATCCTAACTAATTCCAGTTATCTATTTTTTAGCAAATTCCTAGTGTTTTAAGGACCAAGTGAAATATTAAGTGAATAAATAGGTTTTTAAATTCACTTAATTTCTTAATCAAACTTAAAGGGTTTTTTGCACTTTGGAAATTAATAATTGGTCAAGTAGAAAAATGCCAACTGGATAGAAGAGTTAATTTTGAGCTTGGTTTATAAAGTCTCAAGGGGCAGTACCATATAGAGAGGAAAACAGTTCTGAACCAGGTTGAACAGACTCTGAGAAACAGACATTTTGCCTCATATACCTGCCTATTGTGTGGTTGTGCATGCAGTGGTTTTATTGACAAATATTGGGCTCAGATATTTTGTCAAGTGACTTGAGAGAGAACATTAAAATCAAGTTATATATCCTGACTTTTTTCTTCTATAATCTACAATTCAATTGTGTGTAAAAAGTTTAGCTTGATTTACCAAATAATGTATCTCCACTTTGCTTTGAAAACATAACCGTGAAAGTGAGGTAACACGGGAGCAATACTTTATATACTTTATGACAAAAAAGAACCAGCAATGCCATTAAAAAATCATTCTCTGACACATTGATCAGGACATTATCATGGGTTATATGTAATTTTAATTCATCCATACTTTGAATTTAGGCATTAAGATTTTTGTTCATGAAATTCAATAATATGCTATATCTTAGATATTTCTTAACACAATTAAAACAGAAGCATATCTATTTGTAATAAAAAAGATTTAAAAATATTCATTTTCCACATTTTGTCTGAACATGAGAAAATATTTCTAAGAATTAATACAAATAAATGCTATTTTGGAGGCAGAAGACAGTTTAATCTGTATATTTTATTTGCTTTATTCATCTTTTGCTTTTATTATTCTATATGTTACCTAATTCTATGTGTTTTATTATTCTATGTGTTACTACATTTTAAAATGTGCCTATCATAATTTGGCAAGCCATATAAATTGATTTAGCATTCATTTAATTAACTGTACTCACTCATCTGTTTGTTTTTAATTAATGCTTATCCATTAAAAATATGAGAGGAAACATTGTGAATAAGTCTCTGGAATCTATTCACTTTCTTGGTCATCTATGAATATTAAAAATACTAAAGTGTTATACAACAATAATGGCTTTTATTGTTATTACTATTTACTTGGTAGACACAGTTTTCAGGGCTTTATTTGTTATTGTAATCCTTCCAATATTGCTTTTTTATTATTATAAGTTCTAGGGTACATGTGCACAACGTGCAGGTTTGTTACATATGTATACGTGTGCCATGTTGGTTTGCTGCACCCACTAACTCGTCATTTACATTAGGTATTCCTCCTAATGCTATCCCTCCCCCAGTCCCCACCCCATGACAGGCCCCGGTGTGTGATGTTCCCCGCCCTGTGTCCAAGTGTTCTCTTTGTTCAATTCCCACCTGTGAGTGAGAACGTGTGGTGTTTGGTTTTCTGTCCTTGTGATAGTTTGCTCAGAATGATGGTTTCCAGCTTCATCCATGTCCCTGCGAAGGACTTAAACTCATCATTTTTTATGGTTGCATAGTATTCCATGGTGTGTATGTGCCACATCAGGGTCTGGCTCTGCTGCCCAGGCTACAGTGCAGTGGAGCAATCTCGGCTCACTGCATCCTCCACCTTCCAGGCTCAAGCCATCCTCCCACCTCAGCCTCCTGAGCAGCTATGACTACAGGTGTGCAATGCCACACTGACTAATTTTTTGTATTTTTTATAGAGACGGGGGTTCACCATGTTACTCAGGTTAGTCTCAAACTCCTGAACTCAAGTCATCTGGCTGTCCACCTCAGCGTCCCAAAGTGCTGGGATTACAGGAAGCCACCATGCCTACCCTATTGCATATTTTTGTACATGAGGAAAACAGAAGTTATGTAGTTAGTAGGTGACGTTGTCTGGGACTCATAATGACATATCTGTCTCGTGAAGTCTGGCAATTAACTACAAAACTTTACCACAGGGGTATCCAATATTTTGGGCCACTTTGGAAGAAGAAGAATTGTCTTGGGCCACACATAAAATAGACTAACGCTAATGATAGCTGATAAACTGAATAAAAAATAAATCACAAAAAATCTCATAATGTTTTCAGAAAGTTTGCGAATTTGTGCTGGGCCACATTCAAAGCTGTTCTGGGCCGCTTGCAGCTCACGGGCTGCGGGTTGGATAAGCTTACTCTACCATCTCAGTATATATTTTAGTATGTCAGATATATGTTAGAATTTACTTTGAAGTAATTATGGGGTACCATATTTAATAATGTCTGTGATTTTTTTTTCATCTTTTAAAAAATTGCTAGGTTGTTTGAAACACTAAAATAAATAAAATTTTCCAAATACTTAAAAAATTTGCTTGAATTGTGTTAAATGTTTCTGCTCATTAGAAGAATAAAAAAAAAAAAAACTTTTTGGTGACCCTATCTGTGTTTCAGTTTCATTCTTGTCTGAAGAAAAAATAGAATGAACAAGAATAATTGTTTTCTACAATTGCTATAAATTCTAAATATGTTTGAAATGTCACTGCACACTGCTTACTAACATGGTGGTACCAAGTGAAGTCAGAACTATTAATGAGAGACCTTTGGCAACAAATGCTAGGGACAGTGAACAATACCTTTCCATAAGTACAAACTCATGTAAGATGACAAATGTCTTACAATGCTGGGAGAAACGGTGACAATAAGGAATATGGTGGCAAAGAAATCTGCTGAAGCATATTTGAAAGATAGAATTCTGGGAAAGGAAGAAAAAGATAAAAAATAGAAGATTTATGGGAGAAAACACGATTACAAAATGAAGTGGGAAAGTAGGAAAAATACAAAAAAATAGAGATTAATTCAAGGAAAACAACTTACAAGTTAAGAAACAACTAAACAGGGCCATCTCTACTAAAAATACAAAAAAAAGAAAAAAAGAAAAAGAAAAAACTGGGCATGGTGGCGGGTGCTTGTAATCACAGCTACTCAGGAGGCTAAGGGAGGAGAGTCGCTTGAACCTGGGAAGGCAGAGGTTGCAGTGAGCCAAGATCATGCCACTGAACTCCAGCCTGGACGACAGAGCAACATTCCATCTCGAAAAAAAAAAAAAAAAAAAAAAAAACCAGCTAAACAGAGAAAGAAAAGAGTATCAAGAATCCCATTTCTTCAGCTTTTTGTCGCCCCTTACCTGTGCACATGTTCCCAGCATCATTTTTTGGTTCTCTTGTCTACAGTTTGTAACACTTGCCATTAAGAATTTCACCAGAAAGTCTCATCAGAACCCTTTTAGTATATTAAGAATTTTGATCATTGATAATATAATTTAAAAAATTGTTAGATAACTTCATGAGGACACATCTTTCTGGGCAATGATTGTTGAGAACTCAGAAGCAACAATTATTTTCTCCCAAACAAAATTAACTCTAAACCAAAGCAAAGACATAAATAGCAAACTTGGAAAAAGTAAACAAAGCACTGATTTGAAAATATATATCTAGGCCAGAAGTGGTGGCTCACGCCTATAATCCCAGCACTTTGGGAGGCCGAGGTGGGCGGATAACCTGAGGAAGTTCGAGACCAGCCTGACCAACGTGGAGAAACCCCATCTCTACTAAAACTACAAAATTAGAAGGGTATGGTGGTGGACGCCTGTAATCCCAGCTACTTGGGAGGCTGAGGCAGGAGAATCACTTGAGCCTAGGAGGCAGAGGTTGCAGTGAACCAAGATCACTCTAGCCTGGGCAACAAAAGCAAAACTCCGTCTCAAAAAAAAAAAAAAAAAAAAAAGAAAGAAAAAATATCTAAACCCAGAATGTTCAAAATACTCTACTCTTTATCATGAATAAAATCTTCTATATATCAATGTCATCTTTGGAAAAAATGTCTTTTTTCATGTCATTGCTGGTAAAAATCTGGCACCCTCCAGGACTCTGGTCTTCCTTGTTACCTTGTTATGTAGCTTTTTTTTTTTTTTCCCTCCAATACTCCTTCTTACCAAGGGACTTAGAGTTGGGGTAGGTGTCCTAATTCATCATTGCTACTTCCAAACCATTTGTTCTGTCTCTTCTCCGAAATACCACAATGTGTGACTCTCGCATTGGGAACTCCTCTGTTGTAATCACTCCTTTACTCCAGAGTAATTCATCTAACTCTGAAGATCCTTAGTTCCTGCTTCAATCTCCAAAATTGCTCCTGTTTCAATTATTGACAATCATATAATAGATGATCCTTCCTATTCATTGGCCTCTCAATTCCCAGACTTCCAGCGAATCTTGTCCTGGGCCAACCTCAGGCATACACTTAGACTCTGTCAGTGAGTAACCACAGCTTCCTATAGCCTCAATTATAAACTTTTCTCTGTCTGACATATGTTCTAGGACTTTCCTGAACACTTTGATTCCCCTAGGACCTAAAATTCAATTATTCTAATAGCTTTCTACACCCTGTCTATCCCACATGTCCTTTAACCCTCCATCCCAGCTTGAATTTGGTGACCATCATTAACCCATTCCATGATACACACATGCAACTTTGTTACCACCCTCTCACTTTACATACTTGACAAAACATCAACCCTGGAAAAGTATAACTGTTATTTATTTGTTATGTATTTATGTATTTTGAGATGGAGCCTTCCTCATTCTGTCACCCAGGCTGGAGTGCAGTGGTGCAATCTTAGCTTGCAACCTCTGCCTCCCAGGTTCAAGTGATTCTCCTGCTTCAGCCTGCTGAGTAGCTGGGCATAGGGCCACCATGCCCATCTAAATTTTTTTTTGTATTTTTAGTAGAGATGGGGTTTTATCATTTTGGCCAGGATGGTCTCGAACTCCTGACCTCAAATTATCCACCCGCCTCAGCCTCTCAAAGTACTGGGATTACAGGTGTGAGCCACCGCGCCTGGCCTGAAAACCGTGACTGTTTCCTGCACATGTTTACATTCATGCAATTGACTATGGCTAGAGAAATATCTAGAAATATGCTGATTATTCTCATCTAAAATTACTATCTACTAACTTTAAATGAATCTAAACACTTCTAGCATCATACAATTTCCAGTGTATTTGTTATCCCAATGTCTTATTAAACATTTCTTAAATTTATGCATATTCTTAGTCAATGACTGTACTTCCCAATTCACTTAGAAAATTGAAAGTTGCAAGAAAAATACCACAAGCTCTTTCCTCATATATCCTCCATCTGCATCTGTTTGCATGTGTCCTCTCTGTCTGTTTGTTCCCAGAGATGAACTCACCATGCCTGTATCTAAGGTCCACCTGTTTACTGATATACTAGATTCATCTTTTCTTGCCTGCTCAAAAATATCACTCTCTGTCCTCCATCGCCAAATTTCCCTTTTCTACTGTATCATTCTCATCATAATACTGTTCCCCGAGATTGCATGCTTCTATTAAAAAAAAATCATTCTTCTCTACTACCCTGCAGGTATCACACCGTTTTTTTTTTTGTTTGTTTGTTTGTTTTTGTTTTTGTTCATCCTTGTAGCAAAATTCCTCAAAACAGTTGTTTACACTTTCTGCCTCCAATTCTTCCTTTCCCCATTCTCTCAGCAATCTTTGCCTCTCTACTAAAACTACTCCTGGCATGGTTATCAATGACATCACAATGCTAAATCTAATGGTCAAGTTTTGATTCTCATATGACTTGATTTATCATTCACATAGGACACAGCTGAAGATTCCCTTCTCCTTAAATTGCTTTCTTCACTTGACTTTTTGACACCACATTTCTTCTGATTTTCTTTTTCGTTGTCATCTGCACTTTATTAATCTTTTTAATGGTTTTATCCTCATCTTCATGATCGCTTAATGTTGGACTTTGTCAGTTGCTTTGAGCTTTTTTCTATCTATGCTGTCCTGGGATTCTTATTTGGCTTTGTGCTTTAAATACCGTCTATATAATGATGACTGACAGCCTTTTCTTTCTGGTGTGGACCTTACCCCTGGATTATAGACAACTTTACTGCAATACCTGAAAAATGTCTAAACTTAACAGGTGCAAACTAGAGCTCCTGATTTTCTTCTGTCACACAGATCAGGTCCTGGTACAATTATTCCCAACTCAGTTAGTGGTAATTTAACTTTTAATTGCTCAGGCCAAAATATCCTGCATTCCCCCAAGGGTTTTGTTAGTTTTTGTATTTTGTCTTTGTTTCTTGTTTCATAACTTCCAACAGAAACTTCTGTTGTCTCTATCATCAAAATATATCTAGAATTGTCCCATTTTTCAGTACCTTTTCTATCATCACCCTAGTTCTATCTCAAACAACTTGCTGTAGATTTTTACAACAGTTTCCTGATTGGTCATTCTGTTTCCATCTTATTCCTCTAAAGTCTGTTCTCAGGAAAGCATTTTGAGTAGATCTGCTAAAGCATGCATCAGCAGAAGTCATTTCTCTGCTTAAAAACTCTCCAATGAATTCAGATTTTACTTGGAATGAAACCCAATGTCTTTAAAATAGCCTAAAAACCCTACATGATTTGTCTTCCCGTCTTTTATTATATTTCTCACTTCCTTTCCTACTACTTCCTATCCTTCCCACTTTTCATCAGCCATACAAATCTTCAAAAATGTTAGGCAGACCCCCACCTCTGCAATCTCGCATTTGTTTGTACCCCCTTCCTGTGATGTTATACCCCAGTCTATTCTACAATAGAATAGACCCCAGGAAATTCTACAAAGTGAATTTCCTCACCTCCTTCAAGTCTTTGCTTAACTGTCATCTTCTTGAGAATTCTTCTCTGACCACCCTATTTAACTTATACCCCAAACCCCAACTAAGCCTCCTTGTTCTCCTCCCCAGCTTTATTTTCTCAGTAACATCTTGAATCTTACTCTATAGATTTGTCAACTTTTACATGATCTTTCCCACAGAAACTTCATGAAGGCAGAGATTTTTGACTATTTTATTTGCTGATATAACCTCTATACCTCTGAAAGTGCCTGGTATATAATGAGTATTTAAGATATAGTTGTGGCTGTTGAGTAAATGAGTGAGTGAGTGAATGAATAAATACTATTAATTAAAAGTTGTCTTAAATAAGAATAGATGCTATACTGATCCTTTATTTTTTTTTTCTAAATTCAACTGTGCTTTTATTTTATTTTAAAAAATTCTTTAAAATACATTTATTTGAATTTTTTTAACTTTTATTTCAGGTTCAGGGGGGTACATGTGCAGGTTTGTTATGTAGGTAAATTGCATGTCACAGAGTTTGGTGTACAGATTATTTCATCACTCGGATAATAAACATGGTACCTGATAGGTAGTTTTTCGATCCTCACCCTCTTCTCACCCTCCACCCACACATGGGACCTGGCATAACTGTTTTTCCCTTCTTTGTGTCCATCTGTAGTCAATATTTAGTTTCCACTTAGACATGAGAACATATGGTATTTGGCTTTTGTTCTTGCATTAGTTTGCTTAGGATAATGGCTCCATCTCCATCCATGTTGCTGCAAAGAACATAATCTCATCCTTTTTTATGGCTGTGTGATATTTTATGGTGTATTTATATCACATTTTCTTTATCCAGTCTATTGTTGATGTGCACTTAGGTTGATTCCACGTCTTTGCTACTGTGAATAGGATTGTGATAAACATATACATGCTTGTGTCTTTATGGTAGAATGATTTGTATTCCTTTGAGTATATACCCAATAATGGGATTGCGGGGTTGAAGGGTAATTCTGTTTTAAGTTCCTTGTGAAATTGCCAAACTGTTTTCCACAATGGCAGAACTAATTATACATTCCCACCAGCAGTGTATAAGCTTTCCTTTTGCTCTGCAACCTACCAACATGTTATGTTTTGACTTTATAATAATAGCCATTCTGATAGGTTGTGAGATGGTGTATCAATGAGGTTGTGATTTGCAATTCTCTAATGATCAGTGATTTTAAGCTTTTTTTAAATATTACCATTGGCCACATGTATGTCTTCTTTTGAGAAGTGCCTGTTCATGTCCTTTGCCTGCGTTTTAATGGGGCTGTTTGCTTTTTCTTGTAAATTTGGTTAATTCCTTACAGATGCCAGATATTCGACTTTTGTCAAATGCATAGTTTGTAAAAATTTCTCCCATTACGGAGGTTGTCTGTTTACTCTGTTGATAACTTCTTTTGTTGTTGTTGTGCAGAAGCTTTTTAATTAGATCCCATTTTTCAGTTTTGAACTTTGTTGCAATTGCTTTTGGCATTTTCATCACTAACTCTTTGTATGTGCTTATGCCCTGAATGGTATTTCCTAGGTTGTCTTCCAGAGTTTTTATAGTTTTGGGTTTTACATTTAAGTCTTTAATCCATGTTGAGTTGATTTTTATATATGGTATAAGGAAGGGGTCCAGCTTCAATCTTCTGCATACAGTTAGCCAGTTATACCAGAACTATTTATTAAATAGGGAGTCCTTTCCCCATTGCTTGTTTTTGTCAGCTTTGTCAAAAATCAGATGGTTTTAGTTGTGCAGCATGATTTCTGGGTTCCCTATCCTGTTTCCTTGGTCTATGTGTCTGTTTTTGTACCATTACTATGCTGTTTTGGTTACTATAGACCTGTAGTATAGTTTGAATTTGGGTAGCATGATGCCTCCAGCTTTGTTCTTTTGGCTTAGGATTGTCTTGGCTATTTGAGCTCTTTTTTTTTTGGTTTCACATGAATTCTAAAGTAGATTTTTATAATTCTGTGAAAAATGTCAATGGTAGATTCATAGGTATAGCACTGAATTTGTAAATTGCTTTGGGCAATACAGCTACTTTAACAATGTTGATTCTTCCTATCCATGGGCATGGCATGTTTTCCATTCATTTCTCTCATGTCATCTCTGACTTTTTTGAGCAGTGTTTTGTAATTCTTACTGTAGAGATCTTTCATCTTTGTGGTTAGCTCTATTCCTAGGTATTTTATTTTTATTTATTTATTTTTTCAGTTCCAGAACAATTTTTTTTAAATTATACTTTAAGTTCTAGGGTACATGTGCACAACGTGCAGGTTTGTTACATATGTATGCATGTGCTATGTTGGTGTGCTGTACCCATTAACTCGTCATTTACGTTACGTATATCTCCTAATGCTATCCCTCCCTGCTTGCCCCTCCCCACAATAGGCCCCAGTGTATGATGTTCCCCTTCCTGTGTCCAAGTGATCTCATTGTTCAATTCCCACCTATGAGTGAGGACATGTGGTGTTTGGCTTTCTGTTCTTGTGATAGTTTGCTGAGAATGATGGTTTCCGGCTGCATCCATGTCCCTACAAAGGACACAAACTCATCCTTTTTTATGGCTGCATAGTATTCCATGGTGTATATGTGCCACATTTTCTTAATCCAGTCTGTCACTGATGGACATTTGGGTTGATTCCAAGTCTTTACTATTGTGAATAGTGCTGCAATAAACATACGTGTGCATGTGTCTTTATAGCAGCATAATTTATAATCCTTTGGGTATATACCCAGTAATGGGATGGCTGGGTCAAATGGCATTTCTAGTTCTAGATCCTTGAGGAATCACCACGGTTTTCCACAATGGTTGAACTTGTTGGTATTTTATTTTTTTGTGGCAGTTGTAAATGGGATTACATTCTTGATTTGGCTCTCACCTTGGATATTGCTTGTGTATAGGAATGCTACTTATTTTTGTACATTGATTTTGTATCCTGAAACATGACTAAAGCTATTTATCAGATCAAGGAGCTTTTGAGTTGAGACTGTGGGATTTCCTAGATATAGAATCATATAATCTACAACAGTTATAGTTTGAATTTCTCTCTTTCTATTTGGATGCCTTTTATTTATTTCTCTTGCCTTATTGCTCTGGTTATGACTATGTTGAATAGGAGAGGTGAGAGAGGGCATGCTTGTCTTGTGCTGGTTTTTAAGGGGCATGCTGCCAGCTTTTTCCTATTCAGTGATGTTGGTTGTGGGTTTGTCATAGATGGCTCTTATTATTTTAAAGTGTGTTTCTCCAATGCCTAATTTGTTGAAAGATTTTAACATGAAGGGATGTTGAATTTTATCAAAGCCTTTTCTGTATCTTGAAATGATCATGTAGTTTTTGTTTTTACTTCTGGTTATGTGATTTGAGTCTGTTGAACTCAACTTGCCTCCCAGGGAAAAAAGCCTACTTGATTGTGATGGATTCGTTTTTGATATACTGCTGGATTGGATTTGCTAGTACTTTGTTGAGGATTTTTGCATCTATGTTCATCAAGAAGATTAGTCTGAAGTTTTCTTTTTTTGTGTGTGTCTCTGCCATGTTTTGGTATCAGGATGATGGTGACCTCATAGAATGAGTTAGGGAGGAGTCCTTCCTCCTCAATTTATTGGAATAGTTACAGTGGCAATGGTACCAGCTCTTCATTATACATCTGGTAGAATTTGGCTACGGTCCTGGCCTTTTTTGTTGTTGTTGGTAGGCTTTTTATTACTGATTCAGTTTGGGAACTCGTTATTGGGCTCTTCATGGTATAATATTTTGAGGAGTTCAATATTGGGAGATTGTGTTTCCAGGAATTTATGCATTCCTTTTAAGTTTTCTAGCCTGTGTATATAGAGGTGGTAGTAGTCTCTGGGATTTTTTTTTACTTCTTTGGGGTCAGCGATAACATTCCTTTTGTTATGTCTGATTGTTTTCATTTGTATCTTCTCTCTCTTTTTCTTTTTTAGTCTAATTAGTGGTCTATCTATGTTATTTATTCTTTGATTCATTGATCTTTTGCATGGTTTTTCACATATCAATTTCTTTCAGTTCAGCTCTGATTTCATCTTTTTCTTGTCTTCTGCTAGTTTTAGAGCTGATTTCTTTCGTTCTTTTAGGGATGTTCAGTTGTTAAGTTGAGATCTTCCTAACTTGTTCATTACGCATTTAGCTTTGTAAAGTTCCCTCTTAGCACTGCTTTAGCTGTTTTTCAGACTCTGGGATGTTAATCCTTCATTTTGAATGTATATCTCCTGGCACTTTCCATAAAACGTTATAGACCATCATTACTTTTACCTAGTCACCTAATTAGTTGTGCTCTCTGAGGCTTTGGATAATGTATGTTTTCAGAAACTAAAACTTTAAGAATCACTCTCTACATTATAAATACCTATTTAGGAGAAGTTTCTCAGTCCACTCATATCTTAACATTATTTGAAATGGAGTTTGAACTCAATGACAAAACATAATGGTGCTATTCATATAGATACACATACACTCATACACATACAGTGGCATTCTTCTTTTAACTCGTTTTTATCTATGTTTTGGGGGTTCATAGCATTATTTACTACTACTCCTTTTATACTTGTTAGTGCACTGGAATAAAGGTTACTATGATACCTAATGGTAGCAATTTTTTTATTTCTTTGTATTTCTCTTCTTCCTGTACTTCAGATTTCTCAAATTCACTTAAAGCATGACTTTTTAATGTAGACATTTTTCAGTGTTACATAAGGTCTTGAGGTTGGCTATCTTATTAATTTTTTTGTAAAACAGGATTTTTTGAGAATTTCAAGTTTTTTCCTCACATTAGAAAATGTAGGAACCAAAAAGGACAAATAGCATGGAAGAGAGCTAGGAGGAAAATTAAAACATCTCTGGAGAGACTGCACACAGGCTCTCAAGTCAGAAAATATGTGATACATATATGAGAAGTCCAGTCCACATTTAATCAATCACTGTTGCTGAGAGGGAAATAACTTTCGAAAGAGTTTCATGCTGAAGGAGGAAAGCTGGTTACTTCTGGTGCCATTGAAAGTTCAATGATAGAGACAAATCACTGTTTGAGGAATATTTACTGGACTTGTTAATCTGTCCAGGATTCTGATTGTCAGAAGCCTAATTATTTCTTGAGTCCTTGATCATGATGTTAATGATCCTGATATATTTCCTGAATTATTTAACCATTTTCCTCTCATCAGTTATTCTGAGAAGAGTCCTAAGCCCTTTCCACTCTTTTATATACTCAGTTTCATCTAGTTTGCAGTATTTCTATTATAACATGTGCCTATAAAACATTTAATTTTAAATGACTTTACAGCACTTGACCATTATTTGAAAGCCCATTGCTTATACAAAGTGGCTCTGGGCTTGGCTTATAATTTAATGATTGAGTATGCATTTTTTTGGGGTGGGGATCAAGGTTCATTTTTGTTCAAAATCCTGTCTTAAATGACATTAAAATTTTAATATAATTAATTCTTCGCAGAGATTTGCATTTCTTCAAGCAAAAAGAGTGTTGCAAGACAGACTTGGTGTCTTGGTAGGAAAAGCTGCATGTAAGCTAATGGCTCAAATGCAGGTGGGGGAGTATTTTTAAACTTCTACTGTGATATTTTTTGCCAAAGTATTTGCCAAATCCCTGTCTTTGATGGAAGTATAATGGTGAAGAGGGAAGCAGTTTTCAGTTATTACGTAATGTTCTCTGCAAAAGTTTGCCAATTGGATTTTAATTTATTCTATATCTACAACAAACAAACAAAAAAGGTAAAATGAAATATAACCCTTTATTTACATAAAAATGCACTGTAAGAATAAATTAAACTATTTCTATCCATAATATTACTGTGAGTTTTTGGACAAATGATGCTATATAAATGCAAAGTGCTATTGCTGTTACTTTTACCAGGATGGAAAATAGTGTGCAGAATAATGAGAACTGGAGGAAAATAAAATGTTTATGTAGTTTTATTCCTGAAGAAACATGCATTGGAAATATGTAAGCTTAATCACACCTAGTTTTTCATCCTCATAATTCAGAACACATTTATCTTTGTTCACCCACAAAGCAAAATAGTTATTTCTAGCATTTGCTCAAGATCTTGATCTGAAGCTCATGAAAATGCTTCAGCTCTCTGTACCAACAGAAGGAGCCATTTGACAAATTGAGCATTTGAGTTATCACAATCTTATGTGATCTCCCCACAATGCTGCACACCTCTTATCTGATTCTGATAGTTCAGGGACAACTTAACACATTGCATTTATCTTTATTGTGATTTAATTTTGAGCAGTCAGGATCCTGAGTGGAAGGAGAAACTGCTAGAATTTAGAAATCAGGTTGTCCAGCTTGCAAATTGCTTCCTCTGTTAAATACTTGGAAAGACATCCACCATGACATTTTGATGCTCAATCCATTAATATCTCCTTTCAGTATTCCTGACCTCAACTGAGGATGCTGCATTCTTTGCCCTGATTCTTCTCTCAATTGATGCCAGCCCTTAGAAGGAAGCACCCAACATGATATAAGAGTCCTGTAAGCTGAGAGTAGCAAATGGCTATGGAAATAATCCCACTTGATTCCTCATGATCCTTTGTGCTGTCTACTGCAGGCTGTCACCTCAATTTCTATTTCTTCCATACCTGAGGTAAAGAAGAGTTAAGAATTTTTGTGTGTAGCTATTGCCAGTTGCTTCACAGATTAAAGGATGTTCTTAATATAAAGTAAAGCTGAAGATCAGAGAAGACAAAAGGTCCATTTATTGGAGTTGAAGGTATGCTCCAGTAACAAGCGGTAGAAAGTACAGCAAACTGAAACTCAAGAGATGACTTCTGATAGTGACACCACCATTGGAGTCGGGTAATCTTCAATAAACTGGGGTGCTTTTCTTGTCCTCCAGAATCCTTGCTGTAATATGGAGATAGACAAGGGATAATTTCTGAGGTAGTAGTATTTCATGCCTTTTAGATAATAAAAATATGCCTGTTTGTTGCCAAGAAGTTGTAAATCACATGAAAGTTTAATGATCAAAAAAAACCATTTTACTTTAATTCACTCAAAGACAAATGAATTTATTTTAGAAGTTATAAATTTAAAGGTGATAAGTGCACATACCCTAAACTTAAAATCTTTCAGCTTTTATAATATTTAATGCATGCTTTTACTGTAAAATTATTACATACTAGATTATAACTTTTTAAAGTTATTTTCCCATTAAGAAGTGTCTTTATAATACTTACACAAGATATTTAACTTTTCAAAAGACAAACACATGCTTTGAAATTTTTGTTTTGATTATTATATTAGGGAATTTAGTTGAGAAAATGACACCTGATTATTTACATGGTGCACAGTGATTACGTGGGATTAATTGTCCTTGTGTGCCCCATTGCCAGCCTGAAGATTCTGATTTTAGCACTTTAGAGAAGATGAAGATGGAAGGGTAGGATTTTTGAGGCCTTTAAAGTAATTGAGAGATATGCAAGTTCATGATTTTATAGAAAAAGGCTACAAACTAAATTTCATGTATAGATTTATTAGTATCTCCTTGTATGACATTGAGCAAATCTCTTCAACTTTCTGAGTTTCAATTTCCCATTTGTAAACTAAAGGAGTAGGATTTGGTGATTACATATTTTCTTTAGCTCTAAAGTCCTATGAATACGTGAATCTTTGAGCTAGACATGAATTTCCCATCACTAATAACTATGTGGTTAAATTCCCATAGGAAAACTCTGTTCACTGTCTTGTACTTTCATCATTTGTTGATCTGCCAAAAAAGAGATCTATATTAAGTCTCAAAGAATGAACTGATTTTGATTTTCAGAAAAATCCCTTAAATTAAAATAAAACTAAATTTTCCAATTTTAGTTTTCATGTTGATATATTTATGTTAATAACCATCCAATCTTATTATACCAAACAGTGTGGCCATTTAAAATTATGAAATGCAATTGATCAGTGTTCTACCTACTTAGTTAAAAGAAGTTTTTTAACAGGTTAACTTACTTAGAGATTATAAAGTGTCATGAGAAAGATTTGTGAATATGTTTCTTTGGAGAGAACTATTTCTCTTCAGTGGGTCTCTACCCACCAAAACTTCCATACTACACAACTCTCGCAGGTGCTATATGTAGTTTAGTCTAGCTGTATTATACTCTTTCTATTTCTCTTCTATCTTTTCCAAGGGACAACTTATTGTGATAATAGTCATTACTTGATGAAGTGAGGCTGAATTTCAAAAAGTAGGATCATCATATGCTTACCTTTTCTGATAATTATTTAAACTTATATGTGTTAATTAACTCTCGAAAAGCTTATGTGCTATTTTCGGTACACACACACATATACCAATCTATTAGTGATGTATTTTTTTATCAAGATTAAATTCACTAGAGGATGGGAAACTATACAATATTTAATAGCAGTGGGATTTAATAAAATATGGCTTTTTAAATTGGTTCAGTCTTGTGTTTATTTTTATTCTTTGATTTCCCGTAGTTGCTCATCCTTTAACCCAACACAGGGAAGAATTTGATAGCAAGTAGGTTCCTAAAGTGGACTAGGCATGTTCTTCTGAATTTAGAAATATATTCTAATTGTAGTAAGCATGTAACTCAATCACTAAGAATAATAGTAGATACTAGCAAATAATTCCAAGCCTATCACAAGCATAAGAAAGAAGGCTCTAGTGGGAACTGTTACTTGTATATAATTCCTTTAGAACTGAATATACTTGCTCATTTTAAAATATGAAGTTCAGGTACAAACCTCATTAACTTTAGTTTAGTGGCAGTCATGAATTGACATAAACTGAAAAATATAAATTATGCTTTTGAGTTAAGCCAACTGATTTAATATTACTTTGATATTGCCTTATTATGTTCTGCAAAGAGTAAGAGATATTGGGGTCAGATTTGGCATTAGCATAGCAAAGTTATCTAACAGGGTTTCTGGTTTTGTATTAAGGATCATAGGAAATAGGAGACAGATTAGGGGAAAATGATGAACCACCTAGTATTTGCCTGTGATATGCCTGTGAATTTGCTATTGGGGGTAAACAAAAACAAACAAACAAAAAACCAACAATAATTATCTAATATTTCCCAAAGGAAAACAATTAAGTAGGGGTTGTTGGTACATTTAGGGTGTTCTGGTCAAATTTTTTATAGTTGCAAGTGAGACGGAGAGCTAACCCAAACTATCTTCGGAGACAGAAAAAAACAGAATGTGATTTTCATGTAACTAGCAAGTTTGGTGATATATTTGTCTCGTGAGACTCAGCTATGTCCAGGAACTCAAAAAATATTCTTTCTTGGCTCTGACTCCCTCTGTACATTGACTTCATTCTGCAGACAAACTTTCTTCATGTGGAGATAAATATGGTGTCCTCATCTCTAGATTCATATTCTTCTTTCTTAAGAAAGCTATGGAGGAGAAAAATTGGTTCTATCTACTAAAAACATCCTGTGGAAAAAAAATGCTTTGGCCTGATTTGGGGAGTTTTTTGCCCGCTTTTATTTTCTGACAGAAGACAGGCCACTGATACATGAAAAGAAAGGAAAATTCTCCAAAAGAATGAAAAACAGAAAGCTGTTTCTGGGCAGACAAAAACTATAGTTATTTTGGCTCTTATGTTTGAACTCAGGTTACATGTTGGTGTCACTGAAACTCTGTTCTGTGGATTATCATTAATTCAAGAAAATTAGTCAATATTATATGGGAAAAAATAGTTTCTGTAATAATTTTGGAAAATATTTGGTTAACAGGACATTGAATTTTTTTTTTTTCCTGTCTTATCGTTTACTAAGATGCAAACATAATAGATATCAGGTCTTAAAGGGAGAGGGATACAGAGTTCCATATGGAAATTTAACATAGGAAATGTGTAAGAGCAAGTTTCAAGACTTTTGCACCCTCCGACTCAGTTAAAGAATACAGTCAGCCCTCCCTATCCATGAGTTTCATATCCTTGGACTCAGCCAGCCACCAATTGAAAATATTCAGGAAAAAAAAAAAAGATTTTATATAGTTCCAAAAAGCAAAACTTAAGTTAGCTATGTGACTCACACCTGTAATCCCAGCACTTTGGGAGGTCGAGGTGGGTGGATCGCTTGAGCTCAGGAGTTGGAGACCAGCCTGCATAACATGGAGAAACCCTATCTCTACAAAAAATACAAAAATTAGCCGGGTGTGGTGGCACACACATGTAGTCCCAGCTAGCCTGGGTGACAGAGTGAGATCCCATTCAAAAAAAAAGAAAGAAAAGAAAAGCTTAAGTTAAATAAGCAGCTTACAGAGTACTAGATTGAATCTACACGAATGAAGTGATGCGTAGGCATTATGTTAGATATTATTTTTTTTAAGTGATTTATAGATTATTTCAAGTATATGGAAGGATGTATGTAGGTTATATGAAAATAATACAGCATTTTATATAAGGGACTTGAACATTCTCAGATTTTGTTATCCATGAGGGTTGTGAAATCTATCCCCAATGGATACTGAAGGATGACTATATAAACTGCATAAAGAAAGAGGTGATTTGTGAATACATAACTTTGGCGAGAGCAGTTGCTATGCTGTAAGTCTCCACTGTCAAAGCTTTCATGCTATACAACTTCCGAGGGTGTGATACTTTCTGTGAATTACACCTTTTTTCCCAGCTGTCAGTCATTCACATAAATTGCATGCTGTATCACTTCCTGTAGTCATACAATACACTGCCTCTCCTACCCTTACACTCACCGGTGAGGGCAGTGGGGTATGCGACCTTGCCAACAAGCCTAGTGAAGACGACTTTTATGGAACTCCCAGAGAGTTTAAAATATGCTCCCTGCAGTCTGGAGACCCTGAAGATGGCTTCCAGACCCATTTTCAAGAAAACGAAAGTGACATTGACAGCAGCGTAGAGAAGACTATATTGGGATTATACTCTGGCATACTCAGAGTTTATCAGGGCAAGGGGTATATGAATGTTTCCTGTAAATGGATGGGACTACAAAGGATAGAGGTCAGGGTGGAGCCATCTTGAGTCCTGGGTAGAAAAGTCAACTCGTTGGGCACAGGGATGCTAGCAGTAAGAAGCTGGACATGGCTATGGGTTAGCTAGTGATGACAGAAGAAGTCTCAAGTAACTACCTGGAATTTAGTGGGTCAAATAAACTTTTACAGAGATTCCCACTAACAGAAAAAAATAAAAATGCTCATAACCAAGAACTGTAAACTTGGCCAGACTCAAAAACTATGAACTGATTTTTCATTAAGTCCTTTACTATGTCCTTATTACTCTTCCACTCATCCCTGGATCATCAGAGGGGTCAGAATCCGGGGGAAAGGAGAGGCAGGAGAACATTAAGTTTAAGGCAATCAACTGTATCTTTTCCTTCAGTGTAAAACAGGCTTTGACTGGAGTTAGAATGAAGGCTTATGTCTTGGCATAGATAATCTAATTTATGTATTGAAACTGTTTTTTGACAAAAGTACCTCTAGGGCAATCGAATCACCATTTAATGGTAATTAATAGATTAGTCATGGGTCTGCTAAAGTTTTCATTTATGAGTCAGATTAAGTTAATTTCATTGAATACGTTTTTGAAGGGACAAACAACACTGTAATTGTACTGTGATTACATCAGGAATGATGAGTTAAACAAACAAGTTTTTAGTTTTTATTTGCTTTTAATCACAGTATTTTTCAGGGCCATTCACATGCCATTTAGTTTAAGATTTTACCAAAAAGTGCTATAGTTGATGGTGTTTCCCTAATTTATTGATCATGGGGCTATATATATAACAACATAAATACTTAAATATCAAAAATATAATAATGCATAGCACCATGTTTGGGGAACTCTATTGCATGTTAATATATAAAACATGAGTAATAAGCACGAAAGATCTGAGTTTCTAGAAAAAAATGATGAATAACCTCTTTTAGCATTCTCCAAAACTTGGTAGGATAGAATAAGAATATAGTAATGTGTAATACATGCATCTTTTGATTGAAAATGTATTTATTTGCTCTCATTTTTATTGTTAATTTTGTTTGCTATAGAATTCTAGGTTCAAAACACATGTAAGCAAAGTCATTCAGAAGAGTTGAAGGTCAAGGATATAGTAGGTATGTGAAAAAAGGGAGGATGCATAATTGGTAACAACAAGGTATAATTCAGCCACAAAACTGTTAAACAAGCAAAAGGTGGAAGTTATAATTCCAAAAGTTACACCTTACCTTGATGACATGACAGTTATGAATATTTATCTACCAAACAGCATAGGAGAAGCTGTCATAAAACAGAAGCTATAAGAGATATGAGGCAAAATAGGCTGAAACACAAATATAATAGGAGGCTTTAATACCTTCTCTCTGCCAATGATAGATCAAGTAGTCAAAAAAGTGAGAATATAAAAGACCTAAACAACGTAAGTTATAAAGTAGATCTTACAGGTAAATAAAAACTTTGTACTCCCCAAATTAGAATAAGTAATAAATTATTGGAAAATAAAAATCGTAAGCTAGAAAACATGTAACTAATAAAAGTAGTTTCATTAAAACAAAATGAATAAAAGAATAACTAGGAATATCCTAATCAAGTAAATAATGGAGAGTATACTAAATAATTAGTAAAACGAGGGATATATCCAAGATAGTAAAAATTTTAAATATTTTGAAAAATTCTATGCTATATATTTGATGATATTTTTAAGAAAACATAATTCACCAAAACTGACCCCAGAATAAATGTAAAGTTTCATTATGTTAACACAAAAAAGAAAATTTACAAAGAGCTATCTTTCAGAAATGTACCAAGTCCAGCTGTTTCCACAAAATAATTCTACATATCTTTTAAAAACTTAAAAATAAGTGCATATTTAATAAAGGAAAGCATCCACTTTTTTATACAAATAAAATATAACATTTATAATACACTCTCACAAATACTGCACAAAAATAAAAACTAAAGACTATCTCATTTTTCCACAGATCTATACCAAGTCTATGTAAAACACTAGCAGAACTCAGTAGTACCTTCCTCATATTAAAGCAATAACAGGCTAAAGTTTTATTTGAATATAAGAAGATGAAATTAGTCTTAGCTGGCATGCAGAGCAGAAACATTTGCCATCAATTAACATATGCAGGCGGAAATTAATGGATCTATGAGTGCTGGAGATGAGAGAGTGATAAAGATAATATTGATAATATTTTAAGTAAGAGGTTATTATGGGAGATTATCAGTAATGTAATTTATACTTTTTAAATAAAGTAGATGATTTGCAACATTATTTTTTGTATTATTATTATTATTACAGAAGCCGTAAATTTATAATTTAGAAGTTAAGAATAAGATACCATATTCCTACTACCCATCGATTGCTGCTATGTATATATTTATGTCTGTCTTTCCAAATCTCTTCCAATGTGTGTGCAATGTGGGTATGTTTCTTTGTGTTGTGTATAGGTTAAAACCTGTCTAAACTATTTTACTTGGAATTGTCAGTTTGCAGTATATATCAGACTTCTGGTATACCTGTTGTCTCCAACATGGACACCTCTCCAACTGATCACCAATCCTATCACCTCCACTGACATTCACATATCGAACTATTCTTAAAAACAATGCTAATATGTGATTTAAAAAATACACTCTGGTTCTCTTTTATTTATAAAATAAATTCACATTAAATAAAAAGATCTGGCTATTCAAGTCAACAAACTTCTCTGCCCAAAGCATCTCTCCTGTCCTATCCAGCAAAGAGCATTATCTTCCCCTCAGTAATCAGAAAATTTATGTGTAAATTGTTAAGTTGAGAGATACCTTAATACACAGATCTTAAAATCCGAAGGAAAATTACTGGTATAGGCTATTTTTGTTTGTTTGTGTCTATATTTTTTTTGTTTAACTTACTGACCATAACTTTAACGTCTGTGTGCCAAATGAATAAGAGTTACGGCTTCCTTGAAAGCCCCCTGGAATTTATTTCAAAGGCTTGTAATGGCCAAACATGCATATTGACCCATTCTTTGCCTTATTTCCTATTTTAATTGAGTGTCAAAGGTTACACGTTGCTATTAGAGTAAGACATGGCCGGCAGAAGAGGTCAGGGACTCTGTGGCATTCTATTAGAGCCATAAAAACAAAACAGAATGATAATTTCACCTGCTGTAACCTCAATCTTTCCAGGATGGGACAGATATTGACCTCATTGTTTGTCAGCCATTGGCTCTATCAACTTCAGCTACCCTAATTTTGCTTACTAAACAATAACAGTGCTTTCACAACAAGGATGAAAGATAAAACGGTGGAATATACTCCGAGATGACTCAAAGGAGAGACATATGCAGGTGACAGAAAAGATAAAATAACATCTTCTTTATTCCTGGGTCACGTCCCTCGTTTGGCTAGTTTACAACAATAACAGTTTCCGCCAACAACCTTCACTTTTATTTTCTTTTTTAGAAAACCTTATAACTTCCTTTATGTGAACAAATACAAGCAATAAATCTAACCAATTGCTCATTCTACCTAAAACCCATTTGTGGTACTTGAAGGGTTTATGAATTTCTGTGAAAGTTTTCTCCACCTTCCACAACACCCTTTAAACTTTTTGGCTAGAATGTAGGTAGATATTTAAGGGAATCGCTAATATTTTTCTTACTTCTTTTCCAAGAAGGCAAAAATGGCAGTAAAGAAAACATATGTTAAATGTATTTGAAAACATTTAGAAACTGATTTTAAAAAATAAAATAAAGGTTAGAATCTGAAAAAAAATTTCCTTCAATTTCAAAGTCTGATATTATATCGTTTCTTTTGATGGGTAGCTAAGTAAAGTTTTAAAACTTGGAGCTTTTGATAATAATGAATGTTTTTGGTGGTTCCCCAAATTTAAAGAGAAATAATTTAAATATTAGTATTAAATAGGAAAGTAAAATTTTGTCATGAAAGATGATGACTATTTTTCAAAGGCCATCTGAACATCTCATAAGTCATGCCCTTGTCCGCAAATTAAGAAAGGTAATTTTGTTTCTCTTCATCTCACCATTGTTTTGAAGTTCTAATTTGGAAATTTATATTAAACTTTAGTTATCAGAATAATAGCCTTTTAACATGAACTTGCATTTTTTAGCCTTTTCTTTACCAAGATGAAAAGAAAAAAATTTGAAAAACACATAAATTTCTGGTGGAAAGGATTGATGTTTATGTTAAACTTATAAATGCCAATCCATAAATTAATGAGATGCCATAGAGTTTCTAGGTCACTTCTCAGAAATTATACGTGCATTTCTAGGGAGGTGCTTCTTATATAGGAATGTTAATACTTATAGAAACATTAGTATTATTTTAATTCCTTAGTTTTTCTTAAGCACTAACTGAAATGAAGTGTTTTGACACATATTTAAGTTAAAGAGATCAGATTATTAGCAAATAAAGATTAAGTTTTTCTGATTTCACAAACCGAAATAAAATTTTTCACAGATGAATATTTCAGCTTATTAAAAAACTAAAATCACATGATAACATAAGAAAATATATTTCAGCCTGTATTTATATGACCAGAAATTAATGTAAGGGGATCAAAAGCTCATCAACTACATTGCATTTCCTTAAAACCATATGGAGTCAGCTGAATTTCTGATCAACTTGATAAGTGGTATCTTTAACAGAAGACTGATCTCCTTCTCATCTATTGATGTGTTATTAAATAACTGATGCTGGTGACCTAAATTTGGAAAATTTGTCCAAGTTGAAGTCGTTTCTATATGAAAAAGTTAGCTCAATTACTTATTTTCCTAATTCTATTTTAAATTTTGGTGTTCTGTCTCCTTGTTCCATGTGAGGGGTTCCTGCACCATAGATTTATGACAAATGACTCAGATATTTCATGACTGTATTCTTAAGACTGGGGATATTTACTGGCAATGTATTTTACCTCTATGAACAGGTGGTGGTACAGCTCTTTCATAAGTTCTCCAGAAAAAGTCAATATTCTCTTCATTATATAAGTCGCAGTGACAAGCCATATTGCCTGACACATGATAGACTCAACAAATGAATTGATTTGGTTTCATTTCACATTCAATTAGGTCTTGGCAAAGAGAGTTTGACATACTTTAACCATAATATTCCAAAAATGTGTAATTCTAGGGCATAATGTATACTTTGAATAAATTCACTCAAAATACAAGAGAGCCGGAGGAGGTGGGACTTTGTAGTTCTGTTTTGATATAACTTCAAATTCACATTATTTAAGGAAGGTTTTAAATTTGACAAACTCTGTATCACTTAAAAGAAATTGATGGTATCTCTTAATAATGTGTATTCTCTGAAGTCATATATAAAAGAGTCATAACAAAATTCACACTCAATAAAGTCTTATAAATTAACTAAACCTTTATTCACATATATTTTATATTTTTCCCAAATACCTAGGCGTTTGAATCTACACATTTAAAAAGGTATTAATTACTAACCATTGGCAATGCTTCCTAAATAAGAAGCTAGTCACAAGAGGGTGAATAAAAGGAGTGACATGATCTAGGTCTTAGGAATATTTGGAGCAACAATGAGCCTGAAAAGAGGACAATCCTTTTTCATTCCCACTAATGTCCGTATCCTTGGAAACTCCCTTTTAATAGCATCCACATCACACTGGAAAAACAGGTATGCTACCTTTTGAAAGTGAGTACATTAAAAGAATCCAGCCCTTTGCTAAGAAGGTCAGCTCTTGAAAGCCTTCAAGAGCTTTGGTAGCTGAGAAAGCTGGAGGGCTGTAAATCCTTCATTTCGTTGCTAAGAAGCTTGGCTCCTGAGAATCACATCAGTGCTCTCTAACACAGAAAGCGGAATGTGAATCCTTTGTTCCCTGTCTATAGTGTTACACTCCTGAGTACTTGTTTCCTTAGCTAAGAGAACATGCAGGAGAGGCCTATTACGTGAACCTAGAGATTAATTATGAATAGACACAAACTGAGAAAGACAGGCAAAAAGATGTACGGTGTGTGAAGAAAGAAGACTTATTCACAAGAATGCCAGATGGCAAATGCCATTGCACTAGAAATATATGCACTGAAATAATATTCACATGGTAACATTTTAAAATATTTTGTAGTTTCAGCATTTTTTTACTGTGATAAATATCTGTCAAGGAAAATGCCTTCCCTATTGGATTATTCAACACTCTCACTGAAAGCAAAGGGAAAATCATGAAAGGTCATTGTGCCTTTAAATCAAACTGCGACATATTAGAACTACTCTTCTTTTACTATATAGTCATAGAAACACATTAAACAATTAGATAAGACATAATTATTATTGTTCAGCAAAATACAAGTACAGAATGTTTTGGATACACATATAAGGCAAAGTATCTTTTTTATTTGCACAATTAGATACACATAAATACATTGGCTATGTGACAATTTTTACATTGGGGTATCATAATGAATATCTAAATATGATGATACATGTGAAAATTGATGTAATGATTTCTGTCCATGTTAAGGTAGAGAAATCTATATGGTTATGATAGGTTATAATATCTTCATTAGATATGGCTGAACAATAAAAATTATTGAGTTAATAATAATGTTAGTAATAATAATAACAGTGCCATGTATTGACTTACTATGTAGTTCAGTCACTGTAATAGGCATCATAAATTCATTTATTATATCATAATCCTCAGTAAAATATTATGAGTTTGGTAATACTATGGATTTCATTTTACAGAAGAGACACAGAGAGTTTGAGTAATTTCTTCATGATCAAACATAAGGTAATTGGCGGAGCTGAGATATGAACCCTTGCCTCCATCAAAAATATTATTTAGAGAGAGTACAACCAGGCTGTTGGCATTCTATAAGTAGTGGCTTAGACACAGAAAACAGTGATAGTCATTCTATTTTTCCTTTCTATATATCTTATAAAACAATGTTCCATTCTTTAATTGTTTTGATCTTTATAACTCTTTTGGAAGTGAAGATAGTATATTATATAGCTGAAACCACTAATATTCAGGGGCAGTAAGTGATTTTTTCCAATATCATATGTTTAGTAAATGGCATAATATGAACTAGAACCAGCTTCTAATATTTGTCCCACTTTAATAGCTTATTTTTTTCTTTTTTATAAACAATACAATATTGCAAAAAGCTATCAACCCAAGTGATGAAAGAGCAACACAATAATAGCTAATAAATGTAAGTATCAATAAGCAATGAATTTACTTTCTCAAAGACTGTTCCTTCCCAGTGACTACTGGCAACAACAGCAGCATTTTTTTCTGATTCGGAAATTTGCGGCCATTTTCACTCTCTCCTTAAACCCAGTTAATAAATTGTGCTTGTTCTTTAATGTGTAATTTAAATCAGTTATTTTTCTTTCAGTTTCTACTATTATGAAAATAGCTACTCGTAAACCTCGTGCCTGGATAACTGCAAAATCCTCTTACCTATTTTCACTGGGTCTCCCCATTTCAGTCAAACCTCAAAATTATAATTAATCTCTAATTCAAGACAAAAAAATAATAACCCAGTTGGGTAACTATAGTTAACTCTTAAATTCTCTGCACCTTATAGTTCTCTTTCAAATAATGGTACTCACTCCTGGGTCCTTATAGTGTCTAAATGAATTGTTACATGTAAAATAATAGAAAGAATGTATTGTACACAATAAGCACTCAATATATGTTACTTGTTATTATTATTAGATTCACTTATTTTGTTCACTTACATTTTAAAATAACTAGATTTGAAATGGTCCCAACATAAAGAAATAATAAGTGTCCAAAGTGATGAGTATTCTAAATACTCTGATTTAATCATTACACATTGTGTACATGTATAAAATATCACAGGTACCCCATAAATATGTACAAATACTGTGTATGAATGACGAATAGAATATATCTTGAAGATTCTTGCTGTTCAAGTTTGAAAAGCTTGGATATATAAAAAAAAAAAAAAAAAAAAAAAAACATTATTTGAGGATTAGACAGTCAAGAACCTGAACTCTAGCTCTGCACTTACCAGCCATGTGGCCTTGAGCAAGTAGGTACTGCTTAAACTCTCTGCAGCATTTTATAATTCTCTTTCAAATACTGGTACTCACTCATAGGTCCTTATATTGTCTAAATGAATTGTTACATATAAGATAATAGGAAGAGTGTCTCACACACAATAAGCACTCAATAAATGTTGCTTGTTATTATTATTAGATCCACTGATTTTGTTCATTTATAAAATATTCAGAGGAGCTGTTTGGTTAGATGCATCTTCCTGCCTGCCAGTCTTAGGTTTGAGTTCTGACTGCCTCTTTTGGTAGCTGTGTGATCTTGAAAAATTTGCTTGATATCTCCAAATCCTAGTTTATCTTTAAAGTGAATTTTAATTAAAATATCTCCTGTGAAAATTAAATAAGCTAGTAAATATATAGCATTTAGCACTAGATGTGGCTGGCAATACATGGTCAATAGTTGTTAACTATTTCATTATTGTTATTGAAGCTGTATGATGAAGAGGTTGTTATAAGAAATAGCCATATGCCATATTCTATGTAATCATTACCAGGAAAATTTTCAGTGCATCATGGTATCTGACGAATTGAAAGCCACCTGAGAATTTTTTTTTTCACGAAATATAATACCAAGAAAAACTACGCTACTTCTCCTTTAAAGAAAATCTTATAAACATAACCAGTTTTCTAAATAATCATACGTCCCTTTAAATTTGTTTGCTCTAACTTAAACAAAAAGCCAAATACATGTGGAATCTGAATTCAGCAAATGAACAAAATCTCTTAAAATACATTTGTTTTCTAAACTTATTGGCTTATTGGCTTCTTTCCACTTTTCTACCTTAATATGTGTTTTTCTCAAACCTATTTGTCTATTGATAAAATGACGGTACACAATTTTACTCTTGTACTTCTCCTTAAACTACAATTAGATCAGAATACACTTTTTGTTTGCAAATAGATTAAATTCCAAAAGTTCTTTACAAATTTAAAATTGTTTTTCCATCTATTTAATTGGAAGTAATAATGATTTTCCCCATATGGAAAAGTTTCATAGGCTGACTTCTGTACCCCTTGTCCCCTTGGCAAGTTCAAAAATCTCATTTAATACATGTTGTACAAATGTGATATGTGATACTTTCGCAATGGAAACAGTGGAAACCAATATGGAGAGGGCTGTGGTGCTGTTGAAGTAAAAAAGTGACTGCCCTATGCAGCCTGGTGTCACTGGTTTTATGAGTATTAATACCATTTTCTCCAATATCTGGTAGCAAAATTCCTGTTTTGCCTAAAATGGCTCATCAAAGACTATAGACATGTGCTGAGTTCTGGGACTCCAATGTGAATGAGAAAATTTTGTTAAAAGAATTTGACAGAAATGAAATTTAACATATCAAGTAAGGACTCACTTTTTTGTTGCTTCTTTTTTGTTTGTTTTGAATGAGAGAATATTATTTATATTGAAAACTCAGAAATCAGCCCCAAGAAAAGCCTGTTTTCTCTTGGAAAGTGAGAAATTGGACTCATGCTGTTTATTTAAAGATAAAATTTGTTTTTATTTCTTGTAATTAACTTGATTAATTATGCTCTCTATTTATTACAACATAGCCACCATATAATCTTTTCCATTTTATGACTTCAGCCAGTCCTAGGGTAAAATGACTGTTGTTTGACATCACTTTCTCTGCCATTGCGTTCTGGTCTGTCTCTTATTAAAAGCCAAACATTTTCATTCACGGTAATGGGAACTATTACTGCTGATAGTTTCCTTTGTTTTTTTGATTGTTATCATTAAATGAAAAACTTGAACTTTTATACTCTGTAGAAAAAAATATAAATACCTACTTGGTTATTGCACAGTTACTTTTCACTTAATGGAACAGATAAATTCTAGTAAGGCTAGTTGAAATATTTCCCACTGATTCTCATCATAAATCAGAAACTTATTCCCATGCTGGGGGAGAAAAGCACCAAATTAAATCAGCAAATATTTATTGAGCACTTACGTCACCTAAGATACTGTGCTGAGCACTGCATGGCATACACAGAAGAAAAAGACCTTCGCACTGCTCTCAAGTTATTAATCATCACCCTAGAAGGGATAGTTAGTATGCAAATATGTCTAATTCAAGAGGAATACAAAGGTGTTAAAAGACACAAACAATATATTATGGGATTTCGGATAAAAGTGATATCATACCCTGTTTTAGGAAAACAAAAAAAGGCTTTGTGGCTTTTTGACTACTGGAGGAGAAGAGAGGGGATTCTAGGCAGAGTAAAACATCTAAGAGAAGACAGGGAGTTAGGAACGCATGGGCCTCTTTACGGACTAAGGTCACTTTGAACAAAGCGTGGTATATGTAGAGGAATGCTAGGACATAGAGATCTGCAGATATTTCAGTCTTAAATGATCAGTTAAGATAAACTGTATCTGGTTCAATAAGTATTTGGGACCAAAGAAGGCTTTGGAGCAAAAGGATAAAATAAACCGGGACTGTTGAAGTTATACAAAATGGTTCAGGTAAGAGAACACTCAAACAGGGTTTTATTGTTGCAAACTGCCAATTTCTTCTCCTTTGGCACAGGTAATACTCTGGGATTACCTCCTGACATCCCTGGTAAGTAATTATCAAAAGATGGTAGCAGAAGAATTTCTCTGAATGTTGATAAAAGACCATAGCAGAATATAATATGTTCAGTGGGGGCCGTAGTGGGGGACAAATAAAGTGAAATTAACAAAAATGCCATAATAAATACACATTTGACTTCCAAGACATACTATTAAGTAAAAATTCCTGGTGTAGAACAATCCATGTACTTTTCTCCCATTTAGGTAACAAACAACCCCTCCCTCCCCAAAATTAAAACCTGAAAAGTGAAGCTTATACAGATAGAGAAAAAATTGGGGGAAAGATTTTACTTTACAAAACTGTCCGAGTTGTTATATTTCAGGAGCAGTAGGCTGAGATTCTCAGGTAAGAGGGAGCCATATATGAATTACCACCATGTATCCTCAAAATTGGGGTTAAAAATGAAGAGTATCATTGACTTGATGAAAAGTGGGGTATTTTAATTTGGATTGACCCTGTGCATTTATTTCTCAGTAAGGAGAAAACATACTAGCTAATGAATAAGGAAATATTGTAGGCTTTTGCTAGAAGCCAAGACTATTAAGATGATTTCTTCAGGAATAGGTTTATGGCCAATATTTAGAAAATCTAGATATGTTTTGTTCATTTGAAATATAAATGGAAGAGTTAGATATTTAGCCACACTTACTTTATTTTTCTGTCAGAATTAAGCACAAATTAAACTGTATCATGAGACATGGAAAGGAAGAAGAAAGAGAGTAGAGGAGAAGGAGGGAAAAACAGAAATGTAGCAGTAGTCAAATGACGACTTCAAACTCTAACAGTATGGGCCTCAAAGGAAGTGAAATAAAGCTAATACAGTGGGCCCCTGAACTTTGCTCCTGTACATCACGACTTGAACATGGAAGATGGTAACTCAGCCTTTGGGATTATTTTAGAGTTCATCAGTAAGGCCAATGCTAAAAGTATTCAGCATGCAAGGGAGTAGTTCACAATACCTAAAATATAATATTAATATAATAAATAAAAATAATGTTGAGAACTTCAGGTTGAATTATTAAACCTGTGTACAACAAATGAAATTCACTTTACCTAATTTTAAAATCACACTACACTTTGTGGGGGTGAGGGCTGTTATTATTCCATCTGATTAATGAGAAAAATAAATTTGAGAGATGCTCTTAAGGTCTCAGATTCGACTGGCTTCAAATACATTAAGCTCTAAGTAGACAGAAAAGATGGTTAGGTTTCAATAAAACCTATATTTGAGGAAAGGAAGTGAAAATGTGAATGCCTGTGGGACTGAATAGGTAAAACTCCTTTAGGTGCTTTGCAGTGGACTAATGGACCCAATGTAGGAAGCAGCTCTTCGGGCAACAGTAATAGAAGGGAAGAAAGAATAACATTCTCAAGAACTGAGGATATTTTTTGTCCTTGCAATAGTTTGCTGAGAAAGATGGTTTCCAGCTTCATCCATGTCCCTACAAAGGACATGAACTTATCCTTTTTTATGGCTGCATAGTTTTCCATGGTGCATATGTGCCACATTTTCTTAATCCAGCCTATCATTGATAGCATCAGGAGATATACCTAATGTAAATGATGAGTTAATAGGTGCAGCACACTAACATGGCACATGTGTACATACGTAACAAACCTGCACGTTGTGCACATGTACCCTAGAACTTAAAGTATATAAAAAAAAGAATTAAGGGTACATCATGTTAATGTACAAAGTATACCACTGGCAGTTAGGATTAAGTGGGTTATACAACTATTTTTTCTTATGTAGCGCTTGAATCAGACTAACTTACAGTGTTAAAGGACCAGGTTACGTCTTTGAGTGTTGTGTTTTTCTAGGCTGAAGCAACTGGAAGTCATTGCCTTTCAAGTTACCCCAGTGTTCCCAGCACCGTCACATGTCTGGCTCTAGGTTATAGGAGAAGAATCTGCTAACAATACCTAGCCGCAATAGTCTGTGGAATCAACAGTGATAGTAGTTCAGAGTTCTCTTTCAGAATCCCATAAGTCAATTTGAGTATCAGGATGGGAAGTATCATGGGACATAGTAATCATGAGGTAATGAGAATAATAACGTGGATATCTCCCACAAACCTTCCCTGTCCTCTGTTGATGTCCCTCATTATGTGGATAATCATTCCATTCTTATCCAACTTCTTCTTTCTGGGAAGATGGGTATAAAATACCAGGGGAAAAGGATAAATACGTGTATAATCCACATCCTGGAACAGAAATTTTTCTCTGCCTTCCAGTGATCCTCTAATATGTGAAATATCCCCCCAAAAAGTCTAGAATTATCCTTCCTAACAAGAACAGATGCTTCAGCAGGAAAGCGTAAGCTCTTTCTATTAAATTGTTCAGGACCTACATTTCTGACCAAAATAGGAATAACAGGGATTGGATATATTCCCCCTCAGGAAACAACCAAAATCAGCAACAAAGCTGTGGAACAGTGGTTTTCAAGAAACTGCACTACAGACAATAAAAGACAGTGGTCCCTGCGATATGTAAAGCAGAAGAGGCAAGCTCCATGATTGCATTAGCTTAGTGCCTTGAGAGTTTCCAGGCACTAAGCTTGTGCAATGTGCAATGTTCCTGCTGATTAGGGAGGGGTATCAAGGTGAAGCTTGAAGGACTCCCTGAATTGAGGTAGAGGTGAGAGTTGTGGGAGATCCAGGTGGCTAGCGTTTGGAGGACAGAAGACTGCACAAAAAGAGAATATATAGATCTGTAGACAGTCACCATCAAGCATTCAGCAGAGTGCTGACCAGAGCGTGGGCAAGAAGAAACTATATGGGGTCGAGGGGAAATAAAACACATCCAAAATGATTGGAGGGAACTTTGGAGTTTACACATGGCCAAGAGTAGTGCCTTTTCCTACCAGCCAAAGACCTCATTAGTCACTGGTCATTGGTAAAATCATCAGAAGGGGTTTGCCTTAGTAGAGAGGAATTATTATTTTTGAACATACCTAAGGAATTTCAACAGCAAGACCCAGAAGAATCAAACTGTTTCCAAATGATTTATCTTGAGAAAAAGCTCAAGAAGATTTACAGGAATACAAAAAATCCAGCATCCAAAAGAGTAAAATTTTCATTTAAACAGCCAATTATCTTTTAAACACATTTAAATAATAATTTAAAAATCTTATGCATTTATCCAGGTAGTTACCCTTTCTTTATTATGTCATGTTCATTTATTGCTTAAGCTTCATATTCCTTTATGGAGAATTTTTATTGTATGTTGAATGTCATTTTGACTAACTAATATATTTTATTAACAACACCTTATTGAAGTATAATTGACATACAAAGAGTTCTACATATTTAACATATACAACTTGATGAATTTGGAGATAAGTATTCATAAAATCATCACAACAGTCTATGCCATGAACATATCCTTTAATCCCAAAAGTTTCTTCCACCCTACTTAATAAATATAATTATTCGACACTTACATAAGATTTACCCTCTTAGAAAGTTTTTAAGTATACAAAATGGTTAACTACAAGCACTATGCTCTAGAATAGATCTCCAGAACTTTCTTACCTTGCATAACTGAAGCCCTGTACCCTTTGACTACTACCTCCCCATTTCCCTCTTCCCCTTCCGCTGGAGTCCACCTTTTTACTCTCTGCTTTTAAGAATTCCAATATTTAAAATTCCTCATATAATTGTAAAATAATTCCTCATATATTTTTCCTTCTGTATATGGCTTATTTTAGGTAGCATAATATCCTCCACATTCACCATGCTGTTGCAAATGGCAGGATTTTCTTCTTTTTAAAGGCTGAATAACATTCCATTGTTTGTATATGCTACATTTTCTTTGTCCATTTATCTATCAATGAATATTTAGGGTTTCTTGGTTAATGTGAATGATGCTTCAATGAAAAGGGTGGTGTAGAAACTATTTTGAGATGCTGGTTTTAGTTTTTTTGGATTGTGAAAGGAAAGTAAATCTTGAGATTGCAAAATCACCAAGCCAAAGGGAAAAGTTAAGCTGGGAACTTCAATGGGCAAACCTGCCTCTCATTCTATTCCTACATAAGATAACTGCAAAGGTAAAGCTGCTACATACCTCCCTCACAATTTGCCCACAAGGAAATTCCTTGTGGGTAAAGGACAGAGAGAACTAAAGTGATCTCTCTGCAGGCATGAGACAAATGCACATCTGATTGCTTCCTTTGCCCTATTGTTTCACTAAGCCAGACTAAGACATGAGTGACTATGCCTGTAAATTGCGTATTCAATGAAAGGCTAACCAGAAACTCAAAAGAATGCAACCATTTGTCTCTTATCTACCTATGACCTGGAAGCCCCCTCCCCTCTTAGGGTTGTCCAACCTTTCCAGACCAAATTAATGTACATCTTACATATACTGATTGATGTTTTATGCCTCCCTAAAATGTATAAAACCAAGTTGTGCCCCAACCACCTTGGGCACATGTCATCAGGACCTCCTGAGGCTGTGTCGTGGGTGCATCCACAACCTTGGCAAAATAAACTTTCTACATTGACTGAGACCTTTCTCAGATATTTGGGGTTCACAGGATACATATTTAGAAGTGGGACTGGGTCATATAGAAGTTCTATTTTTAATTTTTGAAGGATCCCTAATGTTGTTTTCCAGAGTGGCTGCACTAATTTACCTTCCCATCAACATGTACAAGTGTTTCTTTTTCTCTACATCCTTGCCACCTCATGTTATCTTTTGGGTGTATTTCTCTCTCTCTTTCTCTATTTTTTTTCTTTAGATGGAGTGTCAGTCTTGTTGCCCAGGCTGGAGTGCAGTGGCGTGAAACTCGGCTCACTGCAACCTCTGCCTCCTTGGTTCAAGTGATTCTCCTGCCTCAGCCTCCTGAGTAGCTAGGATAATAGGTGCCCACCACCGTGCCGCGGTAATTTTTTTGTATTTTTAGTAGAGATGAAGTTTTACCATGTTGGCCAGGCTTGTCTTGAACTCCTGACCTCAAGTAATCTACCCTCCTCGGCTTCCCAAAGTACTGGGATTACAAACATGGGGCACCACACCTGGTCATTTATTTTATCTTATATTGGCCATCTTAAGAGATATGAGGTGGTATCTCATTGTTGTTTTGATATACATTTCCTTGATGATAACGATATTGACGCCTTTTCATATGCTTGTTTGTAATTGGTATGTCTTGTTTTGGAAAAGGTCTATACAATTATTTTGCCCATTTTAAAGTTGAGATTTACTGCTTTTGAGATGTAGGAGTTCATTATATTTCTAGATATTAACCCTTTACCAGATACATTGTTTGCAAATATTTTCTTCTGTTTCATAGGTTGACTTTTTATTATGTGGATTATTTCTTCCACTCTCCAGAAACATTTTAATTGAATGCAATCCTACTTGATTATTTTTGCTTTGTTGCCTTTGCTTTAAGTGTCATATCCAAACAATTATTCCTAAGACCAATGTCAAGAAGGTTTTCCTCTATGTTTCCTTCTAGGAACTTTATAATTTCAGGTCTTATGTTTAATATTTAACCATTATTAGTTAATTTTTGTGTACTGTGAAAGAGTTCATTTTTTCTTTTCTTTTTGCGTGTGGATATCAAGTTTTCCCAGTACTTCTTGTTGAATAAAGTATCCTTTCTCTTTTGCGTATTCTTGGCATCCTTGTTTAAGATCAACTCACTGTGTATCCCTAGGTTTGTTTCTGGGCTTACTGTTTTTGTCTCTTTATGCCAGTACCACCGAGTTTTCATGACTGTAGTTTTCTAACGTATTTTGAAAGTAGTACATGGATTCCTCCAGCTTTGTTCTTGATCAAAATTTCTTTGACTATTTGAGGTCTTTTGCAGTTCAAAATTAATTTTATGATTGTTTTTTCTCTTTATGTAAAAAATGCCACAAGGATTTTGATAGACATTGCATTAAATCTGTAGACCAATTTGGGTAGTATGAATATTTAACAATATATATTTTTTCAAACCCTAACCATGAGATTCCTATTTTATTTGTGTCTGCTTGAATTTCTTTCATGAATGTTTTATAGGTTTCAGTGTACAAAACTCAGCTCCTCGGTTAAGTTTATTCCTAAGCATTTTGTTATTTTAGATGCTATGGTAAATGGAATGGTTTTCTAAATTTTTTTTCAGATAGTTTGCTGTTAGTGTATAGAAACACTGCTCATTTTTGGATGCTGATTTTGTGTACTGCAACTTTACTGAATTGATTTATTCTAATAGGTTTTTTTTATTTTTATTTTTTGCATGGAGTCTTGTGAGTTTTCTACATCTAAGTTCATGTCATCTGAAAACAAAGATAATTTTATTTCTTATTTTCTTATTTGGATGCCTTTTATTTCTTTATCTTGCCTAATTTATCTGGCAAAGACATCACATCAATAGAACAAAGGATTCAAAAATCATATGATCATCATCATAGATGCCGGAAAGCATATGGTGAAATTCAGCAACATTTCATAATAAAAAAAAGCTCAAAAATTCTTAGATATAGAGTGAATTTTTGTCAACACAATAAAGACCATCTATATGAAAAGTCCACAGTTAAACATCATATTCAGTGGTGAAAATAAAAAACTTTTACTTTAAGATCTGAAACAAGGCAAGGATGCTCTCCATCTCTTGCTATTTCTATTCAATATAGAGCTCATTTCTTTGCAGTGTTTAATTGCATCAATCCTTTCCACAATATTTTTTCATATAGACACTGGAGTTTTCATATTTATTAGAAGTTCTATTTTTATATTTTTATATCTTTCTTGTCTCTACTCAACTTTTTGAATATATGAAATGCACTTATAGCGACAATGCCATTTACAAAGACAATCTGAAATAACTAAGAATAAATCTGACAGTTTTTTCCAGTTTTTAGTGCACATTGAAACACTTATTTATAACTAAATAACCTACTAAAAATTTAGCAGAATATTTGAACAGACATTTTACCAAAGAATGTATGCCCACTGAAAATAAGCACATTCAAGATGCTCTACATCATTAGTTATCGGGAAAATTCAAATTAAAACCACAGTGAAATACTGCTACCCTTCTTCTAGCTGATACACTTAAATAGATTGACAATACCAAATGTTATTGAGAATGTGAAAGAGCTACAATTTGCATATACTGCTGATAGAAATGTAAAATAATACAAACACTTTGCAGGAAAAAATTAGAAGTTTTGAAAATGTTAGGCATATATATACCATATAAATTATCAATTCCACTCCTAATTATTTACCCAAAGGAAAATAAAGCATATATCTGTAGAAAAATTTATACCTAAATGCTCATAGCTTCTTTGTTTAAAATAGTCACAAATGGAAACAACCCAAATGTCCATCAATAAATGTATGGGTAAACAAATTGGTATATTTAAATAATAGAATACTGCTAAGCAATAAAAAGGATTGAACTCAATATATGCAACAACATGAATGAATCTCACAACATGTATACTGAGTCAAAGAACTAGATATAAAAGAGTACATAATATGTGCTTGTATGTACGTAAATCTCCAGATTGATGTATGTACATAGGTATATCAGTGTAACCCAATTCATAGTGACAGAAAACAAATTAGTAGTTACTTGGGATAGGTAGTTGGGGGAGATCACAAAGGGACATGGGAAACTTCTAGGAGTTACGGATACATTCACTATCTTTGAGTGTAATGTTCATTTTGCAGTTATATACCTGTGTCAAACTTACTCAATTGCATGTGTAAATTTCAATTATATCTCAAAATATATTAAACAAAGTGGATAAAACTTAAAAATAAATGTTTTTAACATTCCAAAGTCAAATCTTGAAGAAAAGTATCTTCCAGTGATTTTTGTCGTGGTCTAGTACTCAACATTCGTGCAGATATGGAAGGTAACCCTTGTCCATACTGGTTTGCATGCTTTTGTTCCTACTGCTCCTTGCTTTTGACATATCCTCCTTTTATCCTCAGCTCATGTGTCAAAATCATGGTTTTCTACAGCCCATTTCAAAGGGTACTTCTTCCATGAAGCTTTCATTGTTCTCCCAAACTAGAAATTATGTATTTTTCTTATGAATCTTTGTAAGCCTCCAGTATGCACCCCTCTGATTATATTTATATTTTATCCCTTCTTCACGGTGTTAAAAGTCATTTTTTTGTAACTAGGACCCTTTGAGTCACTGAGATAATTTGAAATGCATCAGTTTAGCTTATATAAACTGTTTTTTTTTTTTTTTTTTTTATCTTGATACTTAGAACCCTAGGGAGTAAGCTTGTAATATTTCTGGCTTTTAAAGTATGACTTCTGACTTACGTATTTTCCACAGTACATTCCCTTCCCGATTTTAGCATTCTCTGAACATCACCTGAGAGGAAGTAGAAAGTACATATAATGGAAACATTATGCTACTTTAACCATTGCCATGAATTCTAAGACAGTTATTTTCAGATAATCCTTCTAATTTATTTCCTCTAAGCTATTTCCACTGTGTGACACACTCTCATTAAATCCTCTGCACAATCACAACAGTAGTTACTAATATGATCAGTAATATGATTTCATCTCACCAATTATGAGAATGTAGGATCTAGGGCTTTTTAAGTGACCTGGCCAAGATACCTAACTACTAAGTGAGGAAGCTAGCACTGGCTGATATTTACCTCTGACTTCAATTCAGTAATGTTATGTCAATTTTCTGGCATATAAAATGAAACAGAAAAGGCCAAATTCTCTAAGGTTAAGGGAATTAGAGTGCTCATGTGTGTTTGTGTGTGTGCACATAGGGGTGCAGGAGTAATCTATTTTAATCAACATCAAAATGCAAAAGTATCACCTAATAATTTTACTCAGATCATTGGTGATTTTAATGGAAAATCCAAACAAGGCTTGCCAGTTCAAGTTAATTATTTTCATTTAAAAACAAAATTAGACTACATAATTTTTCCCTACAATATCATCTAATACCTTGTCTGTGCTCACTTTTTCTGGATTGTTTTAAAGATACCTTCTTATAGTTGGCTTGTTCAAATTAGGATATAAACAAATTCCACACATATTTGTGATGTCTGCTAAGTGTCTTCTAATGATCATAACAGTTCCTCCTCCATTTTCATGATATTTATTTTTAAGAAAATGAGTCATGGATTATTGTCATTTTAAATTCTCCACAATACCTCTTAAATTACATAACAGGGCTATTATATCACATATACATTATGGGCAAAGACTAGTCTTATATAATGTTGAACATATCTTAGGACTCAGCTAAGACTTTTGCACATAGAAAGAAACCAAATTATTGAAGTAAATTGAATCGGGGTCTAAAGAATCACCGACAATTTGTCCTTAAAATCCAAGTGTGGACACACCTATTTCTATCTTCACCTAAACATGAAGTCATGGTCACTATGCTCTAGTGTTCACTTGAAAGTGTTCACTCTTCTTACACCCAATGCCTGTTGTTCATTTCATTGTCGACATTCTTAGGAGGCCTGATAATTTTCTGTGTTTCTAATGCAGACATGCACATGCACACATACACATTCTTGCACAATACACACAGACAAAAACAAAATCCTGAGCCACTGCAGATTACATTTTTACTTCACTGAAGTTCATAACTAATTGACTCTCTCCATCTGTGAGAGAGAATTTAATTTCCTTTTAATTTATTTTTCCCTTGGTCAGCACTTTTCAATTTCAGTGCATGTAATAGCAAATGCTGCTTTGACTGAATTAGATGTGGTCTGTGATACATAAACCAGTTTCTTTTATCCCAGAGGAAACTGAAAGTACTAATGTTTCTCAACCAGTTGGTAGGGACTGTTATTTAAATTCAAATTAAAGAAAAACAAGTTTTCTGTACATTGCAAACAATTCAGATCAGAGAGGATATTGCAGCAGATCTCTGACTACCACCTCATTGGGTGTCTTTCAGAGAGCAAAGATGTAGTTAGTGTGGTAGCCTCGGCTTTTTCAATAATAAAGCATATCAGCTTTGTCTGGAGATTGACTTCCTAATTATTCAGGTCCTAAATAATGCAAGTCATGTTCTCTTTTATTAGCTAATATCTTTCAGAAGCTGGAAAGATGGTTATAAAGGCCAATTAAAGATATAGTTTTCTGGCATGCTGGACCAATTCATAGCATGCACAATATGAAATGCCATGTGAGAAAGTCATTATCAGAATATTCTCCCCTAGTTTATATTAGTTTTTAATTTTTTTCCTTCTCTTTGTATCACATTTAATACGAAGCCTTTGATGGTGTTGTTGTAACTCTTGTTCAATAACAAGAAATTCTAATTCCATAAAAATTCCTTGATACCACATTAACCTTGCATCAGATAAACAAGTACATTGGGAACTGCAGTTAATACAACTGAATATGAATATAATGCATTGTATTTGAATAGAAACAGAAGAAAGTAAGTACAGAAGCAGCCTAAGTAATAGATAACCTTGTTACATAAAAATGCTATTCTTTTAATACATCTGTTCCATTAACAAGTGTTTATTGAAGAAAAATCTGTTGTTTTATGCACATAGAGATGCTATGCTGCTTTAAACATTCTGGTTTATTAATACTGACTTATTAATTTAGTAATTTATATTATTCAGTATTTTGGAAGACATTGTCTCATTTAGTAGATAAGACTAAATAACAATATTTCTATTATAATTCCAAAACTGTAACAGTGATTTAGAAGACTGTATTTAATTTCATTAAAACTTTCCAAGGTAACTTTTCTATTCATGTACTTTTAGAGTTAATCTGAATGCAAGTAAAATATACAATGTTGATTAAATAGTGACCCTACAAATATGTTCATGTTCTAATCCTTGTAATCTGTGAATATTATTTTATATTGGAAAATGAACTTTGTAGATGCTGTTCAATTATGATTTGGGGATGGGAAGATTATCCTGTATTATCCAGATGGGCCCAATATCTTCACAGTGGTCCTTATAAGTGGGAGGTGGGAGGTGTCAGAGTCAGAGAAGAAGGCGATGTGATAGCAAATTAGAGATTATAGTGACACACTTTTTGAAAATGGAGTATAAGCCGAAGAATATGGGTAGTCACTAGAAGCTGAAAAAAGCAAAGCAACAGATTTCCCCCTCAGCGCCTCAAGAAGGAACTAGACTTGCTGACAGCTTAACTTAAGCTCATTAGAAATGATGTTGGACTTCTGACATTCAGAACTGTGAGAGATTAAATTTGTGTTGTTTTAATCCACCGCGTTTGTGGCCAGTTGTGAAAACAACCACAGAAAACTAATACAATGCATTTTAAAATTTGTGATAAAATTTCTGAAGCATGTAAGCACTTTGGAAGTTGTCATAGTTTTACCAAGTTTCAGGCAAAGTAAGGTTTTTACAGCCAGGAGTATCTGTTTTAGAATCAGGCACTATTGCGTAGTAGGCCTGCAGTAGAAGGGGAGTTATTAAGCTCTTTGAGTCTTATTTTTTCTGCATTCAAAAACTGGAAAAAGAAATAGAATCTACCTTTTAAAGCGATTATAAAGATAAAATGAGAAAATACACGTGAAAGCTCTTAGTAGAGAGCCTGAATGCATACTAAGCAATTCAAACGTTTTTGCTATTATTATATTTTAGGCATATGTTAATCTCTGTTACTTTATTTAACATGCTGGTGTAGAAAAACAAGTAATGAACCAGTTAATAAGATCTTGCTCTTTTTATCACCAAGGGATAAAGCAAATAGGGTTGTCAAAAGACTGAGATGACATCTGGAACCAGGAAGCCACAGGAATTGAAGGGACAGAGAAAACCAGGGTGAGACATTAGCATCAGAAAGAGAACTAATATTTGTTGAGTATCTTCTCTATCTTTGCTGAACTCTTTATATATGTTTAATAATCACAATGGTGCTATAGGAAAGATATTATTATCTCAATTTTGTCAGTGAAAACAATGAGCAGGCAGAAAATTAAGTTGTCCAGGGTCAGAAACTTAGCAAATGATAGTAAAAATTTGAACGAAAATTTTACTAATGTTACAGCTTATGCACCTCAACACACCAATAACAGGGAAAGTCTGGCATTAAGTGAGCCATATTCTACATTCAGGACAGGAATCTATTCCAGACTGGTGACTCAGGATGCTCAGTTGGAATCTGGTTTTAGGCATTTTAATGCCCAAGAACACAGGAATTACACCTTTTATTTTTGTGTGTGCAGTGAAGTGCTTAATTTGTAGTTTATAATGGAAATTTTTATTTGTTAAAATATTCCTCTGGTAGATCCCTAGATAAAGCAAACTGCCTCTCCCTACATTATCATTTTTGCTTAATTCATTTTTTTATTAGGAATATTCCAGAGAAAGTTTGATCATATTCTTTGCTAGGGTAATCCATACCATAAGTATGGCACACCAAAGTGGAAGAATAAACTTAACTCAATGATGCTGGGCTCTATGTGTCTAAACATGGCTGTTTTGAAGAGAAGGGATTCTACAGTTAGACAGAGATATGCCTATAAGGTATGCCTTCAGCCCTCCACTAGGACAATTCCCTGTCCATTGTAGGTTTTCTACTCTACCAGTAGCTTGATTCTGTGCTAGTTCAAGTAGTATTTTGACATTCCCATGGGCTGGTTAGTTACATCCAAAGCAAGTTGACCATATTTGAATCATGGAAATAAAGGACTTTTTGTCATTTAGTTATTTTAACATTTTATGGGGAAAGAACAAAAAAAGTGGCAAACTTTTCATCTAATGTTTGCCCATTTGTTATCCTAGTGGTTTCTCAGTTATGAATCCTACATCTACTAGAGATTTGTATGATTCTATTGATATATTATCTTCCCTGCGTTTGATTTAGGTGACAATAATTTTCATGATGTTTTTCTGTCTTTTCTAAAAATGAGAGCATCTTCCCTTAGACCTTGAGGTGAACAAATAAAGCCAAAAGAGTGTTTATATTTCTTTCTTGTATGGTAAGGGCATTTTTCTCCATTTGCTCAGAAAAGAAACTTTAGGGTCAATTCTGACATTTGTTTCTATTCTTAATTATGTTATCTACATTAATTAGTCCTATAATTTTCTTTAAACTATGTCTTGAATTCCTTGTCCTGCCACATTTTTGACAGTCTTTCTCTGCTAATAATGAGAATGACAATTATATACGTTAGTTGGGCCATTAATATATGTCAGAAACTTTTTAGGTGGCATACATGTATTGAAACATTTAATGTTCATAACACCCTGATAATTTACATGCTATTATTTGTTTTATGTGAAAGGAAATGAATTCAGAAGGTTTAACTTGCTCATGACCTTACAGTTGCAAAATTGAGAAGAGTTACAGTAATTTTTTGATATTTTGTTGTTGATGTTGTTGTTTTACATTTCTCTTTCCTCCATCCAATCTATATCAAATGCATTGATAGGCAATCCTTCCTTATAAATATCACTGTTAATAACTCCTACCCAATGCCTTCTGCATCAATTCCTATTATTAAGCAATTTTTAAGGGGCTATGTAATCAGCTTCATTTTGCACCATACAGTCTGGTCTCCTCAACATCTTAGTTCTTCTCTCTCTCTCTCAATACAAATAAAGTATCATAATCATTTACTCAGAACCCTTGGGATGAGATGTATAAAAGATTTCAGGAACTTTAGATCTTGGAAAGATACTAATGGAGGCATATCTGCAAACTATGTAGCAATCCTAGTTAGATCCAAGGCAGCATCTTTAAATAAACATATTAATATGTTGCAGCTAAATAGATAAAGACTCACACTAATTGTGATACATATAGACTATTAAAATCTTTACATCAGTTCAGGTCCTATTTTGTCAATAAGTGTGTTACAAAAACTTTCATTTTTCAGAACTTTGTGGATTTCAGGGCTGAATATTAGGAAGTGTGGAATTATACCACTTTCATTATCTCAAGTTCATCGTGTTATCTAAAATGTAAATTTATTCCCACACTCACATATATAAACCTTATACTTGCTTTAATACACAGCTTAAGTCAAACCCTGCAACCGCCAGTGAAGCCTGGGTTGCAGAAACAACCCAACATATCTTTCTTCTGCACTTAAAAGCCACACAATTTAACATTAGATGGCGATAGGTCTGTAAGTGTTCTACATGTATTCACCTTTCTCAACTAAACTTTAAGTATATAGGGATTAGAAATCATGTTTTATGTCTATCAACCCATAACAAGGTGGAGTCATGTAAGAGTTTAAATTACTGTCTAAACCTTTTTCTAAGTGTTCCAGGAAACTATGGATTGACTATGTTTAACAGGTGAATCAAGTTTATGTGGAATAATGATAAAGATAAGAAAGTTACTTAAATGATTAGTTCTGTTTTCTTTTCTCATATGTTAGAACAACTTTTATTATTGTGTTTATTATATGTAGAGATGTTAATTGTTGACACATTATTAATTACTGATACATTTAAGAAGGCTGCTGTGGTACAGTCATGTGTCACTTAATGACAGGTATACATTTGGAGAAATGTGTCCTCAGGCAATTTCATTTTGTGCAAACATCATAGAGTGTACTTACGCAAATGTAGATGGTACAGCCTTCTATCTACCTAGGCTATTTGGTGTATCCTAGTGCTCTTAGGCTAAAAACCTGTCCCCAGCATACAGTACTATAATCTTGTGGGACCACCATCATATTATGTGGTCCATTGTTGATCAAAATGTCTTTATGTGGTGAATGGCTATTTATACAAAGATCTTGAGTTTTGAAAATGGATAGGCCATGGTTTGACTATTGATAAGTAAATAAACCTTTCTGAGCCTGTGCTTTTCCATCTGTAAAAAGGATACCTAATACTTCTCACATGCAAGAGTTTTACTGAAGACATACATTAAGTGCTACTTGCCACCCCACCCCATTGTCAAATAAAAGAAAAAAGTGCCCAATGTTTCAGCCTTTTGACCTGCTAACATTGTCCTGTAACCTTGTAGAAATCACTTACTAGTTTTTATGGCTACTAATTCTTCTCTAAAGAGGGGGAAATAACTGTTTCACCTAACTTAAATTGAAAAAGTGAATCTTTTAAGAGCTTTCAATCTGTGAATTCACCTTACTACTTAGTGGATGATGTGTATTCTTTTGTCAAAGTTTAATGTAAAGAACTGAAGTGGTAGTGTTTGGCTTTCAAGGTCACTCACATTAACAATAGTGTATTTTTTCCCAAAGCGTGTTTATCTTCCATATAATAAAATTTTACAACTTTCAGTACATTAGCCCATTTCATGCCTTTGTTTGGTAGGAAATACAGTAGCCAAGGAAAATTAAAGTCCAAACCTGAGACTGCAAAAACCCTGAGGTAATGCATAGACCCTGGGGTCATGCTCTGGTAGTATTTTAAGAGTAAAATGCAAGAGAAATTCTGAAAGAGAGGTGAGAGTCAAAGGAACCTGGTAGCAAGTAGTTGGGGGTGGTACTTCATGTTAGAATATTACAACTGAAATTGTCTGATTAAATTATAAGGTTTTTTTTAGAGCTAAATTTGATACAATAAATTATGTAAAATTCCTGCAGAAACTCCAGAACCGAACAATAGATGCTCTGGCAAACGTGTTTGATGCTGAAGGGGTTGGAAGACTCTCAGTTGTGCTATTAATTTGAAAGAAGATGAGTTTAGCTGAAATACTATAAAACTTCTTACAGTTTTTTTTTCTTTTTGATACTAATATTTTATCTTTTCCTCCCCAGTTCTGTTTTAAACAGTGTAATAATCTTATGTGTGTGTTTTCCAAGAGGAAAAACAGTTACCTTGTCAAAGATTTAACTTCCTCATCTATAAAATGGGATAATAATAGTTCACGTTGTATAGAATGAGGATTAAACATGGTAATAGGTGTAAAGGGCTTTAACTAACTCTGTAAAAGCTAACTAGAATGAAGATGATTCTGTATGGTGCATGTTGAGGGTTCTTTTGAGGATGAAAATATGAAGCAAACAAAGAGTAAGAAGATGAAGAAAAGAATTAGGTAAACAGCAGGAGGTGTGGCAGTAGAAATAAAATAAGAACAAGCATGGAACACAGCCCCAGTTCTTTCCCAAGTTCAAAGTATTTTTCTCTCATAAGACCATGTTCTACAGAGATATAAATGTCAATTGTATCAAACCCCCATATATAGCCACACAGTTAGCTGTATAAAGCAATATGATTTACAAGTTATGAGCATGGGGTTTGTAATTGCAAAAACATTAGTTTAAATCCTCATTTCAAAACGTATCCGTTTTATGACCTGGAGAAATTACTTAAGTACTTTGAATTTTAGGTTACATTTGATAAAAGGAGGCTATTAATAGCTCCTACTTTGTGGATTGTTGAAAACATTGAACAAGATAAAGATTGGGCACAGGATTAGCATAATTCTTGAGATATGGTATGTGTTGTATAAATAGGGGTTTGCATTTATATTTATTGTATTGCATTATACTCTCTTAAAAATTTTACTTATACAGAAGCTTTAAAAACTCTTGCATAATTACTATGCTTTATGTATGTGTGTGTGAGTGTGTATGTGTAAGAGAGAGAAATAATGAGAGAGAAATAGTAAAGGACGGGGTGAAAGAGCTGGATGCGCAAACACTGAACACACTCCATGAGGCTGTCTTGTTTGTTAATTGATGAATGGGAAATTTGCTACTTTGTCTCCCCGTGATCTTGTTGTGTTTTTGTGTGTACATGATTGGTGAAAACCATCTGATGGAGAAGTTTCAACTCTTTTATTAGTATGTTGCCTTGACTTAAGCTTTTAGCTATGAAATTATTTCTTCTTGATGATTCCTGAATAAAACAGAAACTTTCAGAAAGTAATCAGAGTGGCTCAGTTCTTGCAGTAAGTAGAATGAAAGTGATCTGCTAACAGTGATATTTGAGGAACAGCAGGAAACCTTAATTTGAGAATATTTTCGCAAACTTATAACTAGAACAGAAAACTTTCAGCAAATTTGTAGGTAAAATGAGCTAACCCGTGCAGTGAACTATTGTGCTGATTTCTACCAATTTATTTCTAATTTATGGGCATTTTAAAATTATATCCAGGGCCTCTTTTTTTATACCGTCTAGCATGAAAAATATTGTTAAGATTAAATGAGCAGCATTTTTCTCAGTTCTGTTCAAACCACAGATGCTACGTTTGATTTTATTTCTAACAGTGAGATTGAAATTCTATTTTAATATGCAGAACTGCAGCCCAGGGAGTAATAAAACACAGAGTGTTTTCATTAGATGATGGCCCTGCACCTCTAGTTAACAGGAAAGCTGATTCATCAAACAGCAACCATCAAGACAGCATTAACTAAGACCTGGAATGAAAACGCGCGATTGGGGTGAAAATTACCTGTTTTGCATCATGTAATTGTAACTTTGGAGAAATTCCTGGTTTGTGGCATAAAACTGTTTCCAGGGATGCAGAAGTGTTTGCTGTGAATTTGCTACAGATGGTCTAGAGATTGAATGTTTTCTGCATGTAAAAGGGATCTTAAATTTTGTATCAGTCACCCCTAATTTAAAGGAATGAACATTCACCTTTATGCTTTCTACTCCCCACCAGAAAAAGAAATAATCAGAACTAATTCTGCTTTTCAATTTACCTCTCAAATATTTACATATACAAAATAAAGAGTTGGATTTTTAGGCCATTTTATTCTAGTGGAATTCACAGGTGAGGGATTCTATCTCCAGTCAAAATGTCCCCCGTGGACTCTAGGCAATAAATTGACATGATTCTTTTGATCATACAATTGCCTATAGAAAAAGGGATAGCTTTTCTTCTCCTAATGAATTCTAATGCATTTTAAAAGCAAAACAAGTAACAACAATAAAAATAGGCCGGGCGCGGTGGCTCAAGCCTGTAATCCCAGCACTTTGGGAGGCCGAGACGGGCGGATCACGAGGTCAGGAGATCGAGACCCTCCTGGCTAACACGGTGAAACCCCGTCTCTACTAAAAATACAAAAAATTAGCCGGGCGAGGTGGTGGGCGCCTGTGGTCCCAGCCACTCGGGAGGCTGAGGCAGGAGAATGGCGTGAACCCAGGAGGCAGAGGTTGCGGTGAGCTGAGATCCGGCCACTGCACTCTAGCCTGGGCGATAGAGCAAGACTCCGTCTCAAAAAAATAAATAAATAAATAAATAAATAAATAAATAAATAAATAAATAAAAATAACAAAATGCTCAAGCTTTGTGACACATATAGCTATTGCAGTTTGATATAAAATGTTAAAGCTAGAAGAAATTTTAAAGATCATCTAGTTTCACTGGTTTTAAACTGTTCCATGAAGTTGCCATGGGGGTAGCTTTAAGTGGACAGCCAGGGAACTGAGACAAGAGGAGATTTACATGCTTCTTTGGAGGCCCTCACATTTCCTTTCAAGTTTCAGCCAGATCACCTTCACTTTACCTGTTTAATCTGATGGGTTCTATTGAAGGATTTCTTTGGAAAATGGATTCAACTGTTTAGAAGTATTTGAAAACTACATCAACCTAATCATATTACCAATGATGTAAAACTTTGTCACCAAGTAGAAAAACCAAGACTAGAATCCTGATTCTTAATGTAGGGTTTGCTGTTTTTTAAAGCACATTTTGAAATTTAGTTATTACAGTTAAGTCAGTGTTTGTATCCCCATGATGCACATCCCCTTTGTACATTAATCAGTTGATGTTACATTTAAAAGTCAATACCTAAAGAACATTTATATAATATCTATGACAGGTTTCCTGAACACAATGCCCTATTTAAAATACTCTGATCTTTTATGGGAAAAACAGCATTAACAAAAATAAAAACCAAATGTTATACTGTGGGTAGAACTGAAAATAACACTCTAAATATATACTTGGATGATGAAAAATCAAATGTAAGTACTTAAGGTAACAGAGAAGAAAAGGTAAAAGAAACAAAGTAATTATGTTTACTTGTTGACTAGTCATTTAAATTGAACACTATTTACCAAAATACTATTAAGATCAAGTTATTTGACTAAATGATGGACTTGGTACAGAGAGATCATATTTGTGCATATGTGACACATATACAATTTGAATAATCAGCAAATAAATGGAGACAAAATAATTAATTATTAGAACAACCATTGCCTTAGTCTGTTTTCTGTTGCTATAACAGAATACCTGAGACTGGGTAATTCATACATAACATAATTTACTTCTTACAGTTCTAGAGGCAGGAAAGTCCCAGGTCAGGAGCCTCATCTAAGGGCCTTCTTGCTGTGTCATAACATGTCAGATGCCATCACATGGCCAGAGTGCAAGAGTACATCAACTCAGGTCTTTTTCTTCTTATAAAGCCACCAGTCCCATGATGGAAGTCCCATTTGGATTACTTTACATAATCCTAATTACCTCTTCAAGACCCCCACCTCCAAATACTATGAACACATGAATGAATTGGGTAATGAAGTTTCCAACACATGAAATTTGGGGGACACATTAAGATCATAACAACCAGTACTACTCTATGTACTAGATTCAGTATGAAACAAGGTTTAGATATATTAATTAATGTAGGAGTAGGAAAAATGTTCAAGACCAGCACTGAAAAAGGAATGGGAAGAGAATTAGTGATGTGCAAAGGTGTGGAATATAATAAATATATTTCAAAAACTTACTACATACCTATAACTTTTTGGAATCTGGGATAGATAAATAAATTGATAGAGATTGTAGTTTAAGGTGTCAACATAATAGGTAAATAAGCAAGTCACTAGAAATGTAGAACTGCAAATAGTGATAAATACCATGCAAGACTGGGCATGGTGTCTCCTGTGCCAGCACTTTGGGAGGCCAAGGCAGGCAAATTGCCTGAGCTCAGGAGTTCACGACCATCCTGAGTAACATGGTGAAATCTCATTTCTACTAAAATACAAAAAGATTAGCTTGGTGTGGTGGCATGTGCCTGCAGTCCCAACTGCTCAGGAGACTGAGGTAAGAGAATTGCTTGAACGTGGGAGACGGAGGTTGCAGTGAGCCGAGATTGTGCCATTGAACTCCAGCCTGGGAAACAGAGTGAGACTCTGTCTCAAAAAAAAAAAAAAAAAAAATACCATGCACAATGTAAGTTAGTTTCAATAAAAATTTGGGGATGAAGGCAGGTAGTTCATGTGAAAGAAGAACTTAGTCTGAAGTTAGAAGATATGATAAAATTCAGCAAACTGAGGAATTGAGCTGTGGTGGAACTATTTATTTTGTTTATACTCAGGATACAAGAATGCATTAATTGTATCTACTCAATTTCATAATTGATACCACTACTTTATTTTTTCTCATTGAAACTGTAGCTTAGTTTTAGTAAAGAGGAAGAACAGATACTCAAAAATACTAAACATACTAAAAATACTACTTACTAAAAATACTACTTACTAATGGTGTTTGTTAAAATATAACTGTGATATTGTGAAATACATATTTGGTCTTTCCTGACATATAGCTCCTAAAATCTTTGGAGTAACTAGAACTGAGAGTATCTGTTATATGTTAATGAGATGACTAGTGGCTAGCAGCCCCTAGGTAGCTTCAGGATAGAGGCTGGTTACCAGAAAGACCAAGGCTTGGTTACAGGGTTGGGACTTTAACCCCTCCCCTCCTACCTCTGGAGAAAGGTAAGGGCTAAAGATTAAGTTGGTCACCAATGGCCAATGACTTAATCAATCATGGCTACATAATAAGGCTTCCATGAAAACCCAAAAGAATTGGGGTCAGTAGCTTCCAGATAGCTAAACAAGTGGAGGTTCCTGGAGGGTGGTGTGTGCTGAGAGAGTATGGATTCTTGGTGCTCCCTTCTCCCATGCTTTGCCTTATGTATCTCTTCCATCTGGCTGTTCATCTATATACTTTGTAATATCCTTTATACTAAATTGGTAAATGTAAGTGAGTGTTCCCCTGAGTTTCTTGAGCCTCTCTAGCAAATTAATGCAACACAGGAAGGAGGTCATGGGAACCCAAATTCTTAGCCAGTTGGTCAGAAACACAGGTAAAACAACCTGGCACTTGTGATTGGCACTGGAAGTGTGGAGCAGTCCTGTGGGACTGAACCCTCTGTCTGTGGGATCTGATACTGTCTTCTGGTGGATAATGTCAAAACTGAATTGAAATAGAGAACATCTAGCTGGTATTCACTACAGGATCTCCTGCAGAATCGTCTGCAGAATTGCTTGCTTACTTGGTATGTGAGGAAACCCCCCACATACATTTGGTCCCAGAAGTGTTTTTGTTTCGAAAGTATAGTAGGAAAAACGGAGTTTGCTTTCTGTTATATCTACAATACCCATTCTGGCATTAAAAACTGCTGAACATGGTAAAGATATGATTGAATCTGATGACATTTATTTTTAGCCAGCATTATCTTTCCATCAGTGCAAAAAAAAGATACAACTTTTCCCCAGATATCAATTTTGAATCAAATGTGTATATATGTCTTTACACAGATAAATTAGTTTTTATTTGTTCCATACATTCTCATATATTCTACAGAAATAAACCGCTCTTAACCATTGTCATATTTGCAATTATTTTCCTTAGCAGTGCTAGACTTACAGAGTCCAGCTTCAGCATTTCCCTGCAGCCATTTATAAGTGATTATTGCATAATTATTCCCAGAGGATAAGCCAATTTCAGAGAGTAACAGCTACATGACATCATTTCAAGAGCTTTTGAAGTGAAGAAGCAAGGGCCCCTGTCCTTTATTTCTTGGTGAATTTGCTTAGAATGCTAAATAACTAGAATGTTGAATAACTATTATGGTTATTTTCAATTTCAAAACAGCAGTCACTACAGTCAGACAAACCTTGGTTCATTTCTCCATAGTAGACATGTGACTTCGAACAAATTATTTCTCCTCTATTATTCTCCCTTTCCACTTGTACAAAATAAATATAATTATAGGACCTATTTCAGAGTGTTGCTTTGAAGACCAAGGATAAATTCTTTGGAACATAGTTATAGCATAATAAGTGGAATTATTAATTTATCTTCAAAATCAAAGTCTATCAGTTCAATGAAAGAGTAAAGGATCCCAATAAAAGATATATTGGATTGTGCTCTGGGGAAAAATAAGCTGAAACCATCAGGGGCTTAATGGAATATTTTCTGATTTCATGTATGCTGGTGGGTATGGCTTAACAAAGATTAAAGAGTTGAGATAGAGAAAGAGAAAAAGTCAGACCTGTGTAAGAGAACTTCTCTTAGTTTCGTAAGTGAGATTATTGCAGCACAGGGCTAATTTCCCAAAAGGTCTTATTCACTTTCTACCTCCATAACCAACATATGCTTCCTGAATTTGCTTTTTTTTCAGGTCTACCTTTATGTGTGGCTGAAAAAAAGATGAGGAAAGTACTATCTATTGAACAATTTCAAGGTTGTAGTATTTTGTATACATGGTCATTTAATCCTCATAACAAGCCTGTGAAGAAGAAATTTGTGATCTCATGCTACCAATTCGGGTCTGGGATTTACAGAAATCACATAATTTCCAAGGTCATACAGCTTACACATAGTAGACCAAAGATTCAAATTCAGGTCACAGCTGCTCAAGGAATCACTTTCATTTTATGACTTCAAAAGTCAACTATTTATCTGCTCCTCTCTACTACCATGTCCAATTCAAGATTGAGTATCTTGGTCCTAGCCCATATCTAGTACATAAGAGAAAATACTATATACTTGCTGATTGGATGAATAGACATTCATCAAGCCCTCAAAACCGTTGCAACATGGGCAAATAGGGCAGTAAGGGAGTATCAGATGGTACCTCTAGGAAGGAGATAAGCCACAAATTTCTTGGCACATTTCACAGTTCCTAAGACATTGCAGAACGTATTAAGTTGGTGCAAAAGTAATCGTGGTTTTTGCCATTAAATGTATTGGCAAGGCTGGGCGCGGTGGCTCACGCCAGTAATCCCAAAACTTTGGGAGGCCGAGGTGGGCGGATCACGAGGTCAGGAGATCGAGACCATCCTGGTTAACACGGTGAAACTCTGTCTCTACTAGAAATACAAAAAGTTAGCCGGACATGGTGGCGGGCACCTGTAGTCCCAGCTACTTGGGAGGCTGAGGCAGAAGAATGGCGTGAACCCGGGAGGTGGAGCTTGCAGTGAGCTGAGATGGCGCCATTGCACTCCAGCCTGGGAGCCAGAGAGAGACTCCATCTCAAACAAAACTAAACAATTACTTTTGCACCAATCTAATATAAAGTCCAATGACTGTTGGCTGGATATACTGAGTACTCAGAATCCAGATATATTTTTACTTGTATTTCTCTTTGCATTTTAGCAAATAGTTTTTGTTTGTTACAACTTAGGCTGAAGAAATTCGTGGTAGGAGAACTACAAACCAAATTCTGGATTCAAAACAATTTGTAACCAAACATCATGTGGTAAAGCAATATGCTTACCAAAAGAAATTAATAAAAGCAAGGCTAAATATTTGAAGGTAATAGTATTTTGAGATTAAATTTTAGGGGGGAGAAAAAAAATGGCTGATGTGTATATATTTATTTATGCCAGCCTTCTTGGAAAGACAGAAAGGAAAAACATTAGCTATTAACTTCTTCCTTAGTGGATTAACAGCTCCTTCCCCACCTGCAAAATGAATGCTTCAAAATATGAGCACTCTGATTTCTTTTTCTCTTTCTGGTTTTTTTTGTTTGTTTGTTTGTATTTTTTTTGACAGTCTGGCTTGCCACCCAAGCTGGAGTGCAGTGGTGTGAGCTCAGCTCATTGTAACTTCCACTTCCAAGGCTCAAGTGATCCTTCTACCTCAGCCTCCTGATTAGCTGGGACAGGCACATGCCACGACGCCTGACTAATTTTTGCACTTTTGTAGACATGGGTTTTCGCCATGCCGCTTAAGCTGGTCTGGAACTCCTGGGCTCAAGCAACCTCTTACCTTGGCCTCACAAAGTGCTGAGAATACAGCTGTGAGCCACTGTGCCTGGCTAGGCGCTGATTTTTATCAGCTGGGAAAAGACCAGTGACATACTAGCCCCTACACACAGAGCCTGGTTACAACATACTGCAAAATCTTAGTAGTCTTGCCCTCACCAGCTTCTTCCCCATGCTGCATCTTGTTCCACAGATGATTATCATCTGCTCATGTGCATGCAAAGGTGACTTCCTTGCAATGTATGAGAGAAAAGAGCTCATTACCCTCTGAATTAGAAACTCCTGCAAAGATTGCATGGCAGAAGGGACAATATTTTGAAATCAGTTATATTTGCTTATGTATCCTAAATGCTGTTTTGTTCTAACAGATAATAACAAACATCATACTAACTTCATATAGTAAATTTTTATATTTTGTCAGTAAAAATTCATAAAATAATATGGTTGAATTCTGCATCCTGACTGTTTTCACCCTTGAGCAGACTCTTTAACATCTTTAACATATGTTTTTTTTAGTTTTTTGTATCTGTTACATAGGTATAATAATTTGTTCTCAGACATTGCTGTGAAGATTAAATAAAATACCGTATGTGGAGGTCATAATGTAATACCTAACACCAGGTAACCACTTGATAGTTAGATATTTTTATTGGTCTCCTAGATGCTACCTTCCAAATCTAGATATTCTTGTCCTTTTGAAGAACTATCAATTAATTATTTTTACTCTACATCCTGGAGCAAATAGAATTGAGAACTAGTCTTTTTGCTATTGGTTCTTTCAAAAGGGAGAGCACTTCTCTAGCTTTCTCCATGTTCCCGCCTCAACTCTTTAAAAGCAGATGCCATTAGTGCAAGATACCTTTTCTCACTGAGGGCAGTTTTGGAGAAAATGCTGTGGGTGTATTTGTATTCACCTGGTCACATTTCCTAGTGGATAGGGTAAATATATTTTAAAAATGTGAACCTGTACCCACCCGTATGTCCTTTCTAGTTGTGTTGCTCAGGGATTGTAGTCACTCATGCACTTCCTGCTTCCCTATACTAACCACATCTGAGAGCTTCTATTCTCAGTGAGGTTCACCGTTCTCTCCCAGTTTTTTCACTTACTCCTGATGGATGCTTCACTGTGAGCCCAAGTGTTTTTGATTAGGGATAAATAGGAAGCAGGAGGGAGTAGAAGGGTCTGTGGTGGCACCATGTCTAAGATTACATGTTACTATAAATCTTGTGTCTTGGCGTTTGTAAAGTGCTGGCTCATCTATTATAGTAGCAAAGGCATGCCTTCCCAGTTGGCTTGTGAGCCTTTTTAGCCAAAAGTTGATAAGACTGGGAAATGATAAGGCTGGGATGGGAAACCAGGGGTGAATTGCATCTAAAAAATATTTTAACATGAAGATTACAAAGAAATAGTTAAATATGGCCATTCTGCAAAAAGACTTATTCTGTATTATTATTGCTAGTGGCACATAAATGAAGCGAGACCTGGATGTGACTTTTGCATATGTATCTCAATATTTGAATAGGATGTTAACTGATTCCTACAAACCTCTTGTGAGCCCTCATTTATTTTAGAATTCTTTTGTGCTTGCAAAACATCCATCTGTTCTTAATCACTTCCTCAATATTCTTGCCACATTTTTTTTCCATATAGATTTTTCCCTCATTTACCATGTGCTAAGTATTTTGAGGATGGCATTATGATGAGAAAGAATATACTAAAAAGAATGGGAAAATAGCATATTTCCTAGCATCAACTTGCTAGACTTTCCAGATAATTTGAAGAAGACGCTTGTCTTTTAAAAGAATTTAAGGTTTCCTGCCTAACAAATACGTTAAAATGGTAGAACTATAGAAGAATTATAACTTATTTCTTGCTTTGGTTGTTTGTTGCCAGGTCCTGGGTCCACTATGCCAACTCAAATTACCTATGAATCATACACCTACTGGTCTTGGATACCAGCAAGGACTGGAGACAATTGATCACTGAAGACAATGTAATAGAATGGTTCAGAGCTTCCAGTTCTAGATTTAGACATTCCTGAGTTCAAATACAGAGTCTTCCAACTACTTTCTAGTTGAGTGTCCTTGGGGAAATTATTTTGCTATTACTTATTTTTCCTTCTCTAGAAAATAATTATAAATATTGTTGAACACATATACAAATTGTTATAAGAATTAACTAAGATGGTTTAGGTAAAAACCTTAGAATACTAGCACAATGTAAGTGCTCAAAAATATTAACTACTTTTTATTATTACTCAAAATCACCATACCCTTTAAAGCCTATTTCCTTATTTGTATCAATCCATTTCTAAGCTCTTGCATTTATTACTCAGTCTTTGATTCCTTCCTCTATCTTGCTTGGTCTTCACATACTTTCTCATAATATAAGAATATTCTCCCTAACACACACATTCTCTCTCTCAATCTCTGACTTTAACTGCCTCTCAAGCCTAGAATTTCCTTTTATTTCATGTGGTAGCTCAATGTTCAAGTATCAAGCAGCCTAAAACCAATTTTAAGTTAGTCCTTCACCAAAGACTACTGTGGCAATTAAAAATTTTTATTCATGTATTTTTATTACTTAGACACAATAAGGCACTCAGACCATTAATGAAAAACAAATAAAAACAAAAACAAAAAAATTGCTCTCCACTGACCACACAAGGAAAATGTGGATTTATAGTTCTTATCCATATATCTATACCCAATCTTCATGTTGGGTTTGATCATTATAATAGTTTGACCATTAGCTATCAGCAAACTGAAGACATTGCGGCAGCCATCCTCTCACTACAACAGAGGATACTTATAAATAAAGCTTCTCCTTCCTTTACTTTCTTTCATCAATCATGGGAATTCAAGATATAAATATTCTTTTGAAATGTGAAATAAAATTTGAGCATACATAAACTTGAATAGAATCCTAAAATCGCTTCACTTTTAACACATTTCCAATTCTTCAGCCCATAAATTATAGGCTACATTTTCTATGAATTTTAACAGAGAAAAGATGGAAGATAAATAAAATTAAAACCAAAGATGTCTTTATCCTGATTTCCAAAATAATGCCTATATGGAATTGTACATTTAAGGAAAGGCTGCTAAATAAAGGGTCAAGGATTTAGATTTCAGCCCCAGCCCAGTCCCCAAGTTGCTAATTCAACTTGGGTTCATCACTTAGCCTTTGTGGACTGCTGCATCTTCCTCTGTACAACAGAGTTGTATAAATTATTTATTGAAGGATTTACAACTTGTCTATTCAAGGAACCAAAATATCTAGTAATATTCATATACTTGTGAGTCTTGTGCACTATCATTTGTATAAATAAGCTACAGCTAAATGTATATATAGATACACACACATATATGGTCTTGATTTGGCAAGTCTAAGTGGAAATGATGTTACTGTTTCTTTTCTTCCACATTTCTGCATAAAACAATGGTGGCACACCCAGCACCATATCCTTTATCACCGTGAGGTTAATTTTCCTAAAATAATTTTCAGCACTTCTTTGATTTGTGGTCACAGTTTTTAAAAAAAACAACATAGTTCCTTAATTTTTTTTCACTCATTTTTGGTTTCCTTCATAAAAGGAAAGAATGAAGGAATTATTTTTTAAAACCCTCATTAAAAACTTAAAAAATGTAGTCTTGCACAGCAGGAGATATTCTAAGTTACATTATGGCTATTATTTATTGATCTCTCATTATTAATTACCATCTGCAATAGATTATGACAGTAAATTTTTTATAAAACTTAAAAAATATATTAATAGTATAAGATCATCTATTTATTAAATAACTATTGTTACTAAACACTGGACATTTATTTTGAGAATATCTGGAATAGTTTTTTCAAGTGACACTAAATTCTCTTGCATACAGATTTTTAAAATGCCATTTAAAAAGAATAATCCATGTTTTCTTGCTTATTAGAGAGCAAATGAAGGCAATTACGAACAAAGTCAAACCAATATAAGCCTTCAATGGCTTTGTTCAAGGCTTAAACATTAGCTACAATAGTTACTCTTCATTGCAAAGATTAGAGGGAGGCAGTGGCTTCAAACCATTTAGATGGAAAAAGAGCAATCAGAGGAATGGTTGTGTGCCTCGGATCCCATATAATCCCAAACTTACAAAGCACCCATAAAAATGCACCCATCAGTAATTAAAAATTTTAAAAAAAGTCATCTAAATATAAAGTTGTTGCCTCAAGGGAAAACAACAAGAACCACAGGATGGGAGAGGGGGTAGGGAAGGAGCTAATGAAAAAGAGAAAAAGAAAGTACAACTATTACTGTTCAAACCATGTAAGACTTGGAAGGAGCAAGAAAAGCAGCTAAATCAAACACTTAGCTGGAAAGGAGAAACTGAAAGCAAACAAAAAAGAATCCAATTACTTTGTGTTTGTTTTTGTAAATGGTTTTCTGTAAGAGGAACAAAAACTATTTTGACTTGTTTTCCTCTGTACTATACTGCTGAGAGCAGCCAGTACCTTATGAGTAAGTCCAAGCAACTGCTGCTACTTCTGCTAATGCTAATTAACCTCCTGCTACAAATATCAACAAACCCACATCTGAGCTTTGTCTGCACATCATTCCACCCTCCCTTTTATAATTCTAATTGCAGTAGTCACCATTGGTTGCTACTTATTGAGCAGAATCACATCAGCAGTTGAAAAACAAGATGACAGCCAGTCTGTTATTTCCCAGACAGAAAAAGAACAAAGGCTTAAAATGGCTTCAAGAAGTCAAAATATAATTTCTATAAGGAAAGATAGATGAGGGATTCATGATTGAGGTGTGAGGGTTGAGAGTTTTTCTGGAGATATTTGGACATGCTTAGAATCCCATTTTGTATCAGGAATATCAAGGTCATTGGAAATCCTTACATCTGGATTATTACAAGTGCAATGTATGCAATTTTCAAAAGCATGGTGAGGGCTCTTTCTATATGTAGTGTCTTTGCATAAATGCTCTTTAATTCTTTGTTCAGTTCAGATCCATATGATTGTATAGGCCAAAAATAAAAGGAGAAATTTTCATTCCTTCCTCCTTTTAACTACTCTCCAAAGTTGAAACAAAATTACCATCTACAATAGTTGCTTAAAACCAAGGATAATTGGCAGAAATGATCCTGACATTAAACTCTTGTTACCTGACCTTGATTTTCTCTCAAATATGCTTCCTCTATTCTGTTTCCTCTATTTTCCTTTAAAGTTTCAATATATTTTTAGGCATATAAATTTTAGTCTAGGAATCTAGAAATCATTGCAGTGAGCCAACAAAAAATATGCTTTCTATTGGGGAAAATGCTTCAGAGCTCCTGAGCTTGAATTCACATTTGCCTGCCCTCAATGTCATATAATATTTTCATCATCACCCTGACTTTAATGTTTTTTTCAAATCATTGAGATTTACCTGTAGAACATGAAGCTTATTTTTAAAGATAGCTGTGTGACATATACCATGTACACCATGTTCTTCTGGCAAATGCTCATTTGAGATTTCAATATTCTCTCTTTTTATACACCCTTCTTTCAGATAATTGAGTTTCTAGTCATAAGCATGTGCTGTTACCATTTACAACATCGTAATATGATAGTGTGTTTGATGATAATTTAGAAGTTCTTGGTTAAACCGTGTTGCTTAAAACACGTATTATAGATAACACCACTCCTAGGAAGATCAAGCGTTGGTCTCAGACTGATAGTTTCCCATTGCCGATATGACATAAATTATTACAGTATCAACAGCACTGATTTTCCAAGGTAAGAGGTGGTTTTCTCTGTTTAATCATCTGCTGTCTCTGCAACCTTGAGAATTTGTGAACCCAGTTTCCTCATCTAACAAATAGGGATAACGATGTCCACTCTGCCTAACATGTAAGGTGCATATGAGGACTCAATAAAAGAAACTCATCAATGGCTTTGCACATTTTAAAGACCACAAAAAACACTTAGATAGCTGCTATTATTTTTAATCTTATAAAGAAATCACAAATCCCAGACTCAATCCAGATTGGATCCAGCATCAAGTTAATGTAGAAAAAACTTAGAACTGTTTTCCCACTACTCTGTGTCAAAACTCCACTCACTCTTTAAGACGTGTCTTTAAAGTTTTTTTTTTTTCCTTTTCTGAAAAGTTTTCTGGTTCCTTCAAATGTACACACGGTCTTCCTCCATTTAATTTCTATTATGGTCTCCCTCCTTGTTAAGCGTTTTTGTTTGTTTGTTTTTCATTTCTATTCACTTGGTTAGACTGTAAGTCCCTGGAGGGCAGATGAGTTCTTTGTCCCATCTCTGCATCCCAACAACATCTAGAACCATAGTAAAAATGTAATAATACTCACTGAAATTTTGTTTATCTAAATTACCCTGATCAAGGGAAATCTAATAAAACAGTATTATTAGACAAAAACAAAATTAGAAAATTTAGTAATGATAGTGATAGAGGGATGAGCTCAAAAAACAGGTAGTTTAGGGGCTAATATGAATTCAAAATACAAAATGAACTCATATTATTATTTCATTTATTCATTCACTTGTTCAACAAATATTCACTAAGCCCTTCAGATGTGAAGGGAAGGTTTTAAGAACTGTTACAGAAAATAAAATTTTCGAAAGTGTCTTTATAAAGTAAGGAAACTATACTATATTCTAATTCACAAAATGAAAAGCTGAGATGGAGTTTAACACTAGTTATGTTTGGAAGTTTCCTTTTATTCTAGCTCTTGGATAATTGCACAAAAACCAGTGCTTCAGCAGACATGAGGTCACATGAAATGTCAGACTTGATAGGAACCCACAAAAAGGCTGGTTCAGGCCCCTCCTTTTATCCAAGAGGAAAAGATCTCAGTTAAATGCCCAACATGGTCACTCTTGTTGGTCTCCCCCTTACCCAGAACTTCTCTAATTATAGGCAGCAATTATTATACATATGTAGACTATAAAACTATGTATTGTATAGAATATAGCAATTATCTGATATTTGCCCATGTGTTTGATAAACTTATAACTTTTTCTAAAGGAAATTGATGCAGCAAATAAATATGTGGTTCATCAGAAAGAAGCAGAATCAAGTCAAATGGGATTTTATGCAACAACATTGGACATATTTCATTTCAATGCTTTCATTTAAAAAGGTATTTCTAATATCTATGCCCACGTAAGAAAGCAGTAACTTGAGCTACAAAGAAAGAGCTACATTAAAAAAAAGCCTGTCATTTCAAAATTCTTTATTATTTTCTTGCATATCCACCATCATTAAAACAATGTGTGTGTGTGTGTTTGTTTTAGTTTTTTTTTTTTTTTTTTCAGGATCTAATCAGATCTAATTTCATTCTAGCCCAGTGTCCACAAAAAAAAAAAAAAAAAAAAAAAAAAAAAAAAAAAAATAGATCATGTCATGAATAAGAATCTATTTCAAGGTTTTAGTGGTCAAAGTTAAAAAACCTGGCCTATATTTTCTGCAGTTTCATAGGATTTGTTCTTCTCATGCATGTTGAGAAACTTAAAAATATAGCAAAAGTGAAATAAAAATCCGTGCAATTCTTTCAGGAGCTTTGATAACTTGTATTGTTACAATTCTTAACATGAAGAACTGAAAGAAGCGAGACTTACTTTCCCCTCCTACTGTTCCTCTTTCCCAGATTCCCTGTGGTCTGATGCTAATTATTTTAGGGTTGTTTGTATTCTTGTGCCTATAAATGGCAGATCTTTACAGGGAGTAGATTTGCAGCAATTAAGAGCTAGACTTTTGAAAGCTCACTCATTCCATGTCTGTTCGTGTTTCCACTCCCCTCAGTGGGATGAAAATCAGAGGGGTGTAATTAGAGACTTCGGCTCTAACATCGGCCAGTAGTCTGCTTGTGAGTAAGTTTCTCCCTGAGATAAACTTCAGTTTCCTTATCTGTAAAATCAACATGTTCATACTTACTTTCAAAATTTGGCATGAAGACTAAATGCAATAGTAAACGTAAAAGAGGAACTCAGTGTTTAACAAACGGTAGGCACATAACTGATGGTGAAGTCCTTCTTTTGTTATCTCTATCCTTCTACCAGTTTTCAGAGAATGAAGATAAGATTCTGTTAGCAGATAGAACCAAGCCAGAGGAAGGGAGTGCAGATCTACTCTGAGGTAATAATGTATGCAGTTCAGAACTCTTCCCCAAAATCTGGCAGATGCTGCATTAAGAATGCTGTCTTTGGAGTCATGTTAAAAGGCTCCATAAGAGCCATTGAGGAAATCATACCACACCACACTAAGTTCTTGAAGCACTTTTGTATCATCAGGACAATGGTATTTAAGGAATAGAGGGATGTATTAGTCTGTTCTCACACTGCTAATAAAGACATACCTGAGACTGGTATGGTAATTTATAAAGGAAAGAGGTTTAATTGACTCACAGTTCCACATGGCTGGGGAGACCTCACAATCATGGCTGAAGGTGAATGAGGAGCAAAGTCACATCTTGTATGGCAGCAGGCAAGAGATGCTTGTACAGCGGAACTCCCATTAATAAAACCATCAGATTTCATGAGGCTTGTTCACTACCACGAGAACAGTATGGGGGAAAACAGCCCCACGATTCGATTATCTCCACCTGGTCCTGCCCTTTACACATGGGGTTTATTGCAATTCAAAGTAAGACTTGGGTGGGGACACAGCCAGAGCATATCAGGAGATATACAGATGAATAACGGAGTCCTTGTTGTGTTCATAAAAGTTAAAGAAAACAGCCGGGCACAGTGGCTCATGCCCATAATCCCAGCACTTTGGGAGGCTGAGGTGGGAGGATCACTTGAGACCAGGAGTTTGAGACCAGCCTGGCTAACATGGTTAAACCTGTGTCTACTAAAAATACAAAAAAACTTAGCCGGGAGTGGTGGCACACGCCTGTAATCCCAGCAACTTGGGTGTCTGAGGCATGGGAATCACCTGAATCCAGGAGGCGGAGGCTGCAGTGAGCCACAATGATGCCACTGCACTCCAGCCTGGGTGACAGAGTGAGACCCTATCTCAAAAACAAAAGAAAACAAAACAAAAGTTAAAGAAATCCACAACTGCTCATTTTTGATACCTTTAACATGTGAACTAGGCTGTAGTGTATGGGAGACAGAGAAGAGGAACAGAGGGTAAAAGATTAGAATCTAAAGGTTTTCAGCAGACAAGTGCTGATGCCACCCAAGGAGGCCAAGTGGGCTTCCAGGTCTAGGAAGTTCGCTGCGTCCAGCTACTGTAGACTTACTAGGACTTATCCTTTCTCTCTAGAGGTCTCTTCCTGATCTCAATTTTCAGGAACAAACAAACTGGTGGCAAGGGAAAAAACTCTAACATTTTGTAATTCCAAAGGGACCTTCATTAACATATAATCCAACACTGTGGTTTATCTCTCAATTCTCTTTACAACTGTATGGCAACATAGCTCTAAATCTTGTGCTTAGGGATTCACTGATTTCTGAGTTGGCAGGTCTAGATTTTTGAAAACATTTTCTTATGTTGATCAAAAATGCATCTTCCTGTGGCTTCCATTCTGTTCCCCTAGTTTTACTCTTAAGAGAATTGAATAACTTTCTAATTGCTCTTTTCAAAAAAGTATTTTAGACACAATTTTTTTTTTTCAAGCCAAATATCTGTACCTTCTTCAAGCATTCTCATAAAATATGGGATTCTTCACCAAACTGTTTACCTTTCCCTAACAATATGTCTGTGGTGTTTATATTGCCCTTCAAAACTACAATTATGAATAAACATTAAAAACTTGTGGTTTGACAAAAGCAGAATAGAATGGAGCTATATTTTTCTTCATTGTAGATACTGTCTGATTTTCTCTGTACCACCTGTGCAAGGATCATCTTTAGTGATGGCCACAGCCAACTGATGATTCACAGAGACCTGATTGTTCATGCAATGTCTCTAAAGCATTCCCACAGATGTTGCTTTTCTTCCACATCTATAATGTGAGGATTTAAGGAAAGTTCAGGATTTTTTTGTTGTTGTTGTTGTTCTCATTTAATGTCATCTTTTGATATTCAGCTCTTTCCTGTGGTTTATCAAGATATTTTTGGTTCAGGCATTCAAAGCATTTGCTGTCTTTTCCAGTTTCATCTCATCTTTAAGTCTGATGCTTGTGCTTTGCAGATATGAACACAGTCAGTAATAAATACGCTTAACTATTGAGAATAGCCTCATGGACAACAACACATTTCCCTCCAGGTTAGCATGGATCCTTAAATTTTGAGACTGGGAACAAATCTACGTGATTTAATGAGTATTCAGGATACACTTTTCCATCTTAATAAGAGATAAAAACATCTCGGCCACGCTCGGTGGCTCATGCCTGTAATCCCAGCACTTTGGGAGGCTGAGGCAGGCGGATCACGAGGTCAGGAGATCGAGACCATCCTGGCTAACACAGTGAAACCCCGTCTCTACTAAAAATACAAAAAATTGGCCAAGTGTGGTGGCGGGCGCCTATAGTCCCAGCTACTCGGGAGGCTGGGGCAGGAGAATGGTGTGAACCTGGGAGGTGGAGCTTGCAGTGAGCCGAGATCACGCCACTGCACTCCAGCCTGGGCGACAAAGCAAGACTCCATCTTAAATAAATAAATAAATAAATAATCTCCTAACATAGCTCACTAAATTCTTTACAGAAATGTAGACATACTACAATATTTTCTGAATTACTAGGTTGGCAACCTTATCAAAAGTAAAACTGAAGAACAAGTGAAAGTGGCTAAGAGTTTAGACTCAGAAGTCAAGTCACTTAGATTTGAATCGTGACTCTGCCACTTTCTCACTATGAGATCTTGTGGGGCGTCTATGAACTCTCGATGCCTTAGTGTTCTATTTCATAAAAAGAAACAATTGCACTGACCTTAAATGGTTGTTGTAAGGTTTAAACAAACATAAACACATTTCGAGTGCCTAGCATACTTAATAACAAATATAATTATTAATGATACTATTAATACATTGGCATTAATAGAGATGCATAAAGATGTTCCATAACTCAAAGCATGTTTGCTAGTGATATAAATTTGCTTGATCCACAACTAAGTTATCAAAGAAGGAAAACATTTTTAACCATTAAAAAAAAGGTACATAGAGTAGATCTACCCCATAGAGCTATTCTACTAAACAGAAGAGGCCTGGTGTCCAAGCAGTCTAGAAATCTCCACTGACTATGGTAATGGGAGATCTAGTGCAAGAAACTAATCCGGGGAACCACAGGCCTCAGTCAGCAGTCACTGGTCATATAAGCAGTCCGTGCATAAACAATGAATTCCCAGTTATCAAGCTGAGGTTCAGGTAGAGAGATTCAGTCCTTCAGACCAAATGACAACCAAGGGCAGCCTATGGATGACAGAAACTCCAAATATTTGTTAGTCTAATGGGCATCATTGGTCTCTGTATGGATTGGCTCTCCAAGGGAACTTTTACATGTGAAGCATAGATAACTGCTAATAGCCATGCTATATATTGCAAGAAGATTTTGCTCTTTGAAACGTGTGCCTATTGCAGACAGACACTTCCTCAGAATGTCAGTCCTATTACTCACATAATGTGATTTTTCAGTGTTTGAGGAGAGCTAGTCAAAGACCACTCAAAGGAGCTATCATGTAAAATAAATGATTATCTGTTATTTATTGTAATAAATGGAATTTCACATTTTTCTTTAAATTACAGATGATTTTGTTGCCCTCCACCAAATATTTTAATGTTACTTATTTATGACTATTATTTTACTTATTTGATAATAAAGGTAAAAAGTGATCCCAACTCCTATGTTAATGATATGTTTATTGTTTTATGCCACATTTATAGACAGATCAAGATACCCCGACATTCTGATTATTTCATCAAATATATTTCAAGTTTTTGGTAAAGATCTAGATGGAGTGTTTGCAGTTAAAAACATGAATTCCTTTATGTCCATTTACCTGAGTGTATTATTATATATTATCATTGCCTGTAATCTAAACTCATATGAGTTCTTATTGATTATAATATGTTATATCAAGAAACACCAATCATAGCTAATTCAAATATGACAAAGCTAAAGACCTCTATTAATTTATCTGCCCTTATTTAAAGTGTCTTTCTTCACAATTTTTAAGGACAGAGAGAACTTTCTGTTAACTAGCATTTTCCAGGTAAGTGTATAGAATTCTGTTTATGGCTAGGAACCAAAAAATAAAACACCTAGTATTAACTGGAACTATTTATTTATTTATTTATTTATTTATTTATTTATTTATTTATCTATCTATCTCTATTAAATCTCTAGTGTTTTAAAATATTAAAATAAAATAGTCACAGTGTTCTGGGAACAGTTTACTCTCTTTAAGTTAGATAACATAAATTTGTGATGGGAAAACTTTGAACTGGAAATTTCAATCTCCCTTAAGCAACTTTCAACAGCTTACATCAAGTACAATAAACTAAGAGCATGTAAAGTCAATTTCTTAAATCAATCCATGCTATTCATCCACAAAAGTGTGTTCAATGATTGGGTCTGTTCCACAAAAGAATGAAAGTAAGTGAATTATGGAGAAGTTTAACATTTCTATAAAGGACTTGAGTTTGTAAAATTTATACCTACTCAAATGGCTTTCATTACGAGATGCTCAAGGAAATCTGACAGAGATTGGATGATGAGTGGATCTATTTTTTTCTTTGCTTTCCTCCTTTTTTTTTTGACAGTGTCTCAATCTGTTGCAGAGGCTGAAGTGCAGTTGTATGATCACAGCTCACTACAGCCTCTGCCTTCTGGGCTCAAGGGATTCGCTCACAGTAGCCTTGCAGTAGCTGAATCTACAGGAGCCACCATGCCTGGCTATTTTTTTTTTTTTTTTTTTTCACTTTTTGTAGATATGGGGTCTGGCTATGTTCACAGGCTATTCTTGAGCATCTGGTTTTCAGCTATCCTCCTGTGTCAGCCACCCAAAGTGCTGGGATTACTATAGGCAAGTCACTGTGCCTAGCGGATCTATTTTATTCTAGACTAAATTGCCCAATCTGAAAGGTAAAGACAACTCTTCCCCATAAAACATGAAAGTAGAATGAAACAGTAGGAAAAGTGGACAATTTAAAGAGATAATACCGGCTTAATGTGCTGCAGTTGAACTCATTAATTTGGATTATAAATGCAGACTCAATTCCAGAAATGGCCCATGAACTGGAAATTTCAGGTTCCTACAGAGTATTATGATCAAATACAGAAAAGGATAGTATAATTCCTTTAGTTGGACCCTCAGATGAGCTGAGATCTTAAGAGCCAATGAAATTTAGGGGTTAAGATTTTGGGCTTTAGATTGACAGGTTTGGTCTTTTCTACACTTTGTCACTGGCTAACAGTTATTGCTGGTCAAGTTATTGAACCTCTCTAGGAACCTGTTTTCTTATCTATAAAAGGAGGCTAGTACTGGAATGTAGGAAATGGTGAACGAACATTTGTTAAGTGAAAAAAATCTTTTAGAATCATCTATTTTCTTTAGTTTTCTCTTTTGTGGGAAATGCAACACAAGTTAGAGAAAAACAGGTAATTGTGCCCCTCCCACCAATTTAATCACTCTCCTCCTCAAGTCATGAAAGCAAGTGTAGGTAGGGGTTGCCTTTACCTCTTCTTTCTTTCTTTTAATTTGTTTATTTTTTTTTTAATGTAGCTCATGATATTTTCTCATGGGTGCGGGAATTAGAAAGATGGTATTTAAAAGTATCAGCAATGGGATTCAAAGTCTCAAATTGCATAAGCATTTGAGCTTTGAATATATAATTATAGTCTGAAAGTGTTGGGTTTGAATTCTTCTCTGATATCATGGTTTATATCTCTGGCAATATCTGACAATAGCCTGTTTAAAAAACTTATTTTTCTGTAAATGTATAAGTGATTATGTTTGACTACCTAACCTAAAAATTTAAGGTAAATATTTGGAAGGAAACAACTGTTCTAAAACTGAAAGATAGAAATGTATAAGCCGAGATAGCCATAAATATTATAGGAAATAGCAATTTCAGTAAGCCAGATGGAATAGTGTGATCTGAAAAAGTCAAAACTAAAATATCTATTAAGAGTAATGGCCCAAGCCATGCTTGTTTCAATCTTTTCCTTTGTTTATGATTTTAAAATCTTAGCCAACTATATGATATGCATTGTGGAGAAAGGAATACAATCCTTTAAAATACAAAACAGGTTTATATTTTGGACCAATATAAAAAAAAATGCTAAAATTTGAAGTCTAATAAGGCCTTTTTTTTTCTCAATCTGAAAATAAAAAGGAGAAAAGAAATTTGATCCAAAGCATTATCAGCAGTTCACCTCATCAGAATGAGAGTACACTCAAGGACTGGTTTGTTAGGTATATTCATCTCTTCTTTTACCAACAATCAACCAATTTTTCATGAAATGACTTAATGGTCTATCACAATACAATGGTTGATTTTGCTTAATTTTTAAAAATAGAGAAATAAACTTACTTTTCTGTATCTTTTTCATAATCCAGAGGAGTCATTTTTATATTGAAGACCGTTTTCTTCCACCTGAAGTCAATGAAGCTGATAAAACTTTCACTTATTGCTTTGTACCCCAACTCTCCAATATACAGTACCTGTCAGTAGTTGCCAAGCAACTGTGACAAATGTGTGCCTTCTATACATTGGCATTCACTGCCATTATGCTGTATTGTACGGTGAGTGTGTTTAAATAAGAATACAACTGTAGATCAGAATGAGACTGTTACAGTAAACAAGGATAAGTGGAGACAAATGAACTCTTTACTAACCATCTGTCTCTGACATTAGGCAATTTACAGGCCTTTTTACTCTTATACTTTATGTGTAAAGATTCCAAGAGCAATTGATCTTTTTATGAAACTTAGAAAAATGTATATTCATATTCATATTCAACTTAATGGGTATATGCATACATATATTTGAGTGGCTTGAGGATGAAGGATTTTGATGGATAGTGAATATGCAGGTAGGTGTTCTGAGAGAGGGTTGTCAAGTTGTAGGTATAAAGATAAGGATCTGTAGATTCCCTTTTCCCTGACACTCATTTTGTTTCAAGTTTGTTCATTAGCTCTTCAGTAGCCATTCTCATTGTAAATTTAGGAAGAAAACAGTTACAGTGTAAACATGCTGAAAGTCGATCTGTTTGGAATCAACAATGTGGGCCAGGACTCATTGTTCTATGTGCCTTTTTTTAAAAAAAGGGATATTTTGAAATATGGAGAAAAATATATCTGAGAAACAGAATTGTTTTGTTTGTTTATGAGAACAGTCATTTGAGTAGCAGTATACAAAAAAAACACGGTCTTTTCACATAAAGCTGTAAAAGTTATCAAAAAGGCTTTTCCACTGGAGTATGGTACCAAATTAGTTAGCCACAACTGAACCAGGAACACGATTGAACTAGGTTTTGAAAGAACATACCTCAAAATAATAAGAGCTGTATATGACAAACCCACAGCCAACATAATCCTAAATGGGCAAAATCTGAAAGCTTTTCCAGTGGAGTATGATATCAAATTAGTTAGCCACGATTGAACCAGGAAGAAATTGAATCCCTGAACAGACCAGTACTGAGCTCTGAAACTGAGGTATTAATAAATAGCCTACCAATCAAAAAAAAAAAAAAAAGCTCGGGACCAGACAGATTGACAGCTGAATTCTACCAGATGCACAAATAAGAGTTGGTGCCATTCCTACTGAAACTATTCTAAAAAATTGAAAAGGAGGAACTCCTCCCTAATTTGTTCTATAAGGCCAGCATCATCCTGACAGCAAAACCTGGCAGAGACACAACAAAAAAAGAAAACTTCAGGCCAATATCCTTGATGATCATTGATATAAAAATCCTCAACAAAATACTGGCAAACAGAATTCATCAGGACATCAAAAAACTGATCCACCATGATGAAGTATCCTTGGGATGCAAGGTTAGTTCAACATATGTTTCATACGATTCATCACATAAACAGAACTGAAGACAAAAACCACACGATTATCTCAATAACTGCAGAAAAGGCTTTTGATAAAATTCAACATCTTTTCATTCTAAAAACTCTCAATAAACTAGGTTTTGAAAGAACATACTTCAAAAGATTAAGAGCCATATATGACAAACCCACAGCCAACATAATCCTAAATGGGCAAAATCTGGAAGCATTCCACTTGAAAACTGGCACAAGAAAAGGATGCCCTCTCTCACCACTCCTATTCGACATAATATTGGAAGTCCTAGTCAGGGCAGTCAGGCAAGACAAAGAAATAAAGGGCATCAAAATAGGAAGACAGGAAGTGAAACGATCCCTGTTTCCAGATGACATGATTCTATATCTAGACAACTTCATAGTCTCAGCCCAAAAGCCTCTTAATCTGATAAACAACTTCAATAAAGTCTCAGCATACAAAATCAATGTGCAAAAATCACTAGAATTTTTATATACCATCAACAGTCAAGCTGAGAGCAAAATCAAGAACATACTCCCATTCATGATTGCTACAAAAATAATAAAATACATAGGAATACAGCTAACTAGGGAGATGAAAGATCTCTACAAAACACTGTAGAACTACAAAGGAGAACTACAAAACACTGCTCAAAGAAATCAGAGATGACAAAAACAAATGGAAAAACATTCCGTGTTCATGGACAGGAAGAATTGATATCATTTAAATGGCCATGAGGCCCAAATAAATTTATAGAATCAATCTTATTCGTATTAAACTACCACTGAGATTCTTTACAGAACTAGAAAAAAAAAAAAACTATTTTAAAATTCATACAGAAACAAAAAAGAGCCTGAATAGCCAAGGCAATCTTAAGCAAAAAGAGCATAGCTGGAGATATCGTGCCACCTGACTTCAACTATGCTACAGGGCTACAGGGCTATAGGCTACAGGGCTACAGTAACAAAAACAGCGAGGTACTGGTAGACACATAGACAAATGGAACAGAATAGAGACCCCAAAAATAAGTCCACACACTTACAACTCTCTGATCTTTGAAAAATATAACAAAAACAAGCAACGGGGAAAGGACTCCCTATTCAATAAATGCTGCTGAGAGAACTGGCTAGCCATATACAAAAGATTAAAAGTGGACTGCTTCCTTACACCATTCACAAACCTCAACTCAAGACGGAATAAACACTTAAATGTAAAACCTAAAAGTTTTAAAACCCTGGAAGACAACCTAGGAAATACCATTCAGGACAAAGATTTCATAATGAAGATGCCAAAAGCAATTGCAACAAAAGCAAAATTTGACAAATGGGATGTAATTAAATAAAAGAGCTTCTGCACAGCAAGAAAACTATCAACAGAGTAAACAGACAACCTCCAGAATGGGAGAAAATTTTTGCAAACTATGCATCTGACAAAGGTTCCATATCCAGCATCTATAAGGAACTTAAACAAATTTACAAGAAAAGAAACAAACAACTCCATTAAAAAGTGGGCAAAGAACATGAACAGACACTTCTCAAAATATATGCAGCCAACAAACATGTGAAAAAAATCTCAAAATCACTGATCATTAGAAAAATGTGAATCGAAACCATAATGAGATACCATCTCACACCAACCAGAATGGCTACTATTTAAAAGCCAAAAAATAACTGATGCTGGCAAAGTTGTGGAGAGCAAGAAATTCATATACACCATTGGTGGTAGGGTAAATTAGTTCAATCATTGTGGCAGACAGTATGACAATTCCTCAAAGACCTAAAGCCAGAAATACCATTTGACCAGCAATCCCATTACTGGGTAAAATACCCAAAGAAATATAAATCATTTTATTATAAAGACAGATGTATAGGCATGTTCATTGCAGCAATATTCACAATAGCAAAGACATGGAATCAACCCAAGTGTCCATCAGTGATAGACTGAATAAAGAAAATGTGGTACATATACATCATGGAATACTATGCAACCATATAAAAGAATGAGATCATGTGCTTTGCAGGGACATGGGTGGAGCTGCAGGCCATTATCCTTAGCAAACTAACGCAGGAACAGAAAACCTAGTCCTTCACGTTCTCACTTACAAGTGGAAACTAATCATCAGAACACATAGAGGGGAACAACATACACTGGGGTCTGTCAGAGGGTGGAGGGTGGGAGTAAGGAGAGGATCAGGAAAAATAACTATAATGAATACTAGGCTTAATACTTGGGTGACCAAATAATCCGTACAGCAACCCCATGACACAAGTTTACCTATGTAACAAACCTGCACTTGTACCCCTCAACTTAAAAGTAAAAAAAAAAAAAAAAAAAAAAAAAGCCACTCACACCAAAACCTGTGACAATGTGTGACCACTGGAGTCACTCAGTTTGATCTTTGTAATCCCATAACTGGAGAGTGCTCTTCTATACTCACTTATTTTGATGAGTATATCTTTTCACGGTTTATCTGTTAAGTTTATTTGTATTAAATAATCTGATAGTTTCTGAAACTTCATTTAAATCTATTTTAAAAGCTATTACAATACTTGGAAGAAATATTTACACTCCAAGTATACAACTATGTTCAGTGAGCAAACACTACAGGAATAAAGATATTTGCTCGTACTTGTTCTCACAGATATCCTATTATGGAGGACAGTAAGATAAACACAATGAGTGCTTTTTAAGATTATTATTTACAGTATATATCTATCCTACTACTATAATAGAGATGACTTAGAGAGTCTATGTTTATGTGTGTATGTATTTAACATAAAATTTATTTTAATTATAATCTATTTTCTTTATACACATAGACCTATACAATTTATTTTCTTTGTATACATAGACCTATATAATTTATTTTAACATTAATTTATCTTTATATGAGTTAATATTCTATTAAAACTTTGATATAAGGTTGTTTTAAAATATCTGTCCTTCATGTATTCATTTTGCAAAAAAGCAATTTTTTGAAAAAATTAGATAGTGGTACAGATCATAAACAGATAAGAGGAAAATCCCCAATTGCTGTGCAAATGATTAGAGATTGTCACATTAATGGACAAAAGGATCTTGATAGTTCCTTCCACATTTTAAATTCTGTAATTCTCTGAATGTCGTTTAAATCTTACATAAACTGGGCCTTCGAACTAACTCATCATCAGAAATTTTAATGTCAGAGGAAATGTAAAAGGGGTTGAGACAATTTTTCTGAGACTTGGCACTTTAAAAGGATGCACATATACTAATTTTATCAACCTGAACCTCAAAGTACTGGACAGATGTCTAAGTATACAAGAAAAATTGGGACCTTTTCTTCACATTAACAAAATGAAATATGAAACATCTGGAATATTCCAAAAGGGAAATATTTCTCAAATAGTTATAGATGCTGTATTTGCATCAATAAATGTATAGTAATCATATTTGTTATTATTTTGTTTTGTGATTAGTAATAATTTTTAAATATATTTAAGAGTCTGTGTATAGTTTTATATGGCAGGCATTACTTGAGATTTCATGTATGTCAGATACTGCTTACTAAAACTCTATATTTTCTTTTGCAATTTAGTTTATTTAACCATCACATTAAACTCGATGAAAAGCCTCATTAGGAAAATATATTGTACTAGAGAACAATAAATCGATATTTTAATAACCACATGCTTAATCATCCATCTGTTTACAGATTGTAAGTGCATTTTGTTGCTATCAAATATTAAAGTTTAGTGCCTGAATAAACAATACAAATGTACAGTTATTTAAAATATGTCCACAAATATTTTTTCTTATTTTTAAATACAAGGGTCTAACTTTATTTGTAAGAGTCAAGATTAAAGTTATAAATGTAACTACTTTAAAATAGATTGTTCATGAGGGTAAAAATTATATCAATTGTCCAAACTATGACATTTTTGAGGAACTTATATCTACCAATTGGTGCATGAAAGGAAATGATGAGTCAACAGGGAGGGCAATAATAAATTTCAAAGAAAGAAAAAAGAATAAATCCCTTCCTCTTAAATTCTGAAACGAGAGAGAAAAGGACTTAGGCATATAAAAATCACATTTTAAAAGCTTTACTGCTAGTGTTAGCAAAGTAAGATTGGGTGGCTTCATATGTGTTAAATGGAGACAAGGAAGCAGAGACAGGCCAAGAATAGTAATGCAATGGCCTTTCTTCTATTATAATTACTGTAAATCAGCTGTGAGTACAAAGTAACCTGTATTTCATAGTGCTTCTTCTTGATAAAAATACATTTTGAGGTTATCTAATTTTATCATCAAAATAACTCTTAAAAACACCTAGATCAATGGTATTAACCAAATACAACAGAAGAGGAAGCCAAAGCATAGATTATGGCAATGTAATTCACAAAAGTTCATACAGCTCATTAGCAGCAGCAGGAGGGACAGAGTTTGGAGGCTGATATAAAACATGTCTGCAACAAAATGGCTATTTTCCATCACCTCTCTGAACCTATTTCCCATCTTTGAAAGTGGACTACAACTTTGTCTCTAGGATGTTGGAGGGATTAAATTGAATTAGATAATATTGGTAAAAGTGCTTCTCATGTGGTCCATTATTGAAAAAATGTTAGTTCCTATTCCCTCTTCCTACCCCTATGTCTTTATTCCAAATCCTGAGCTTTTCCATTGTTCTGTAGTGTCTTTTTCAAAACTATTTTAACTTGTAATGGATTAGAAAAGTAATGTGTGATAGATACAAAGAGAAATATAAATATTGGCTCAGGGAGAGAATTCAGTTTTCTAACTAATAGTAGCAGGTGTGGTATGGTGCAACATAGTTTCGTACAAATGATTTTAGCCCTGCCCTGTAATACCTGCTGCCTCAGTTATCCATCACAACACGTGTTGTCTTTCTGCCTATGGCATGTTTTGTAAATATGTTTCAAAAGCAGGGCCTTTGTGGAATTTTTATAGAAGAAATAGCAATATACTCTTTTACTTATGTTTTCCTTAGAAATTTCCAACTTCCAAAAGTGATTTTCTTTTCCTTGGAAATGACAAATGTTTTGTCCTGGAAACTAACAAGAAACAGGATATTGGAATCCACTTTTGTTCTGCCATGCAAAGTTTTATGACACCAAATTACTCAGGCTGGCATTGCCAATTGGTATTATTATGCTCTTGGGGCAGTAATGTTAAATAAACACTTCACAAGAGTTCATCATAATCCTCCCATATTTCTACTGTATGAATTTCAAGAGTGGCCACGATTTCACTATTTGAGCCCAAATAAAAACTTATTCATACAAATAAAATAGATAAGTCAATACTTTAACATTCACTTACTACTATAAAACTCAATGTTTCATTAACAAAGAAAGAATGGCAAAGATGTTTCCATGTGCATAGTCCATGCATGGTACTTACAGGAGAAAATGGTTCAGCTTTAGTCTTAAGTTCATCAATTTGATTATTCAGCATTTACTGTATGTAATTATATGTAAGCATCTCTTCTGTTGTAGGCATCGTGCTATATCTTGGCTTACTTAAAAAAATGACACAGTCTCTGGCTGGACCTATTATCATGGTCTAATAGGAAGAAAGAGGTTAAAACATAGTACTTTAATATGTTGCTTGGGAATGGCCAGTTCTTATTAAACTATCAACTTGGAAAAGTTAATATGACAATATAATTCAATTCTTACAAGTATTAAAAAGGCACATTTTCTCTTACTAGGTTTGTAAAGTTTTGATGAAAATTCAAGAGGTAACCTTTGAGCTCCTTTTCTTTTTTCGCCACAACTAGGAAACTGGGATGATCAGTGTCCATACAGTAGAAGAATAACAATTTTAAGGATTGTCATGTTTTCTGTTTTTTTGTCTATATTTCTTAACATTGACCTAAATCAGCAGGCTTTATTCAAAAAACTCTCAGCGACTCAATGACATTTATACAGTATCTCAGCATGCTACCAATGTCTATTGACTTTTCTTACTTAGAACTCATATTAACAATTTGCAATTTACTTTAAAAATGTTATTGTTGCCTCTTAGAATACTATGCTTGATTACTTCTCTTCAATCCTTTCAGAAAATTACTTCCATTCTGATACTTTACTCTTCCTGTGTGACATAAAAAAAGATTATTAGCTCTAAGAGTGTGGACTTGATATCTTAGCTTTGTCCTGAACTCTCAAGCACCTCAGAGAAGCCTTAGCAGCCATTTATTCATCTGGATTCCCTGCCATGTGTTACTTAGGAAAATATAAGAAATATTAGTAAACACTGACTATTCCCTACAGTAGTTTATAATCTGGAAATATGTGAAAGCTCATGATTCATGGATTAACATAGGTATCAGTGATAAAAGGTTATAAACTATTTCTACTACTGACAAAAAGCCAAACTTTGTACAATACTTAATGAGGTTTATTCTGAGACTCATATTTGAGTGACTAAGGCCTGTGACACAGCTTCAGGAGGTCCTGAGAACAGGTGCTCAAAGTGGTTGGGTTACAGCTTGGTTTTATTAGGAAGACAGAAGTTACAGGTGAAGACATAAATTAATACCGGCAAGGTAGACATTGGTTCAGCCTTGAAAGATGAGACATCTCAAAAGAGAGGGGGTGCTTCCAGGTCATAGGTGGAGACAAAGATTTCTTGATTCACTATGGTTAAAAGAGTTAAGCTTTGCCTAAAGAGTTGACGTCAGCATAAAGAAATGCTTGAGTTAAGATTAGGGGGATTGTGGAAGCTAAGGTTCTTGTTAGGTAGCTGAAGCCTCTAAGTAACAAGCTTCAGAGAGAATATATGGTAAATGTCTCTTATTTAACCTTAAAATGTGTCAGGTTCTTGGGGAAAGACCTAGTAAGGGAAGGAGATTCTTTACAGAATGCAAATCTCCCCCATAAGAGAGGGCTTTGCAGGGTCACTTCAAGTTGTGTAAAAGGTAATATTATTTTGAGATAAAATGCTTTGATTTCCTTAAGGGCTTGCTATCTGTTGTGTGATGCTGTACCAGAGTTGGGTTGGAGTTGAGTATCTTATTACTACAAAGAGTCTGTTTTGTCAGTCGTATGATTTCTACTGTAATGTTAAGGCTGGTTATAACAAGGTATGTTTGACCTCTTCCTTCATAGTCTGAACTAGTTTTTCAGGTTTCTTTTAGATTGCCTTGGGCAAGAGATGGTTACATTCAGTTGGCTGGGGGGGGTTTAGAATTTCATTTTTGGTTTACACTACTCATAACACTTCTGATACCAATAACATAGGATTTTTTTTTACACCAAGAACAAATTATCTAACTCTCCAAACACCAATTCACTTCAATTCAATTCAAATACTACCTCCTTCAGATCCCACAGGTTAAATCTTGAGGCTCAATGCCTCAAGATTTCTCCCACTTCCCAAACCAATTGCAAGTCCTGGGCTTCCTGTACTTCCAGCCAATTAGCTGTAATTTGGAGGTTCCCATAAATCCTTCCTTGGGTTCATTAATTTTGCTAGAATGGCTCATAAAACTTAGAGAAAGTAGTTTACCTACTATTATCAGTTTATTGTAAATGATATTATGAAGAATACAAATAAAGAAGGGCAAGATCTGGATGGGTCCTGAGCACAGGAACTCCTGTCCTGGGAGCTAGGGGTTGAGGTGCCCTGCTTTCGAGCACATGGGTGCATTTACCAACCCAGAAGCTCTCAGAGTCCTGTAGGTTAATGGTTTCTATGGAGATTTCACTACATGGACATGAGTGACTACATTAGTTGTTGGTGATTATGACATTTTGATTTAAAATAAGATATATATTTATATTGCCAGTGGAAGAGATCTGAGTTACCCCGAGTTACCAGCAGCTTATCTGTACAGGTCTGTAGCAAATTCAGTCCTTGCTTCTTCAGAAGAAAGAATTCGACTGAGGGCCATAAAGCAGAAAATGAGACTTAGGCAAGTTCCAGAGCAGGAACACAAGTTTATTTAAAAACGCTTTAGAACAGGAAATAAAGGAAAATTTACTTTGAAGAGATTCAAGTGGGCACCTGAAGGTCAAAGAAAGAAAAAGAGAAGAAAGAAAAGCCCCTTTAACCTCGATTCTAGGACTTTACAAACTCTCCTCTCTTGCATGATTCGTCCCTTAGGGTGGACTTCCTGCATGCACAGTGTTTTCCTTACCCTTTGGAATTGAGCATGGGCAGTGTGTTTAGGGAGTTATACACATGCCCATTTGAGGCTTTCTTTCCTTTTCTGGTGGTGTGTGCCCTGGGAAGATCATACTTTGCCATTTTTGTTTATTAACATGCATGATCAAGAGGCTGCTTCGCCTTGGGGCCTGCATTCAGTGAACACTTTTAATGTTAACAGGTGTAGACCATCAGGAGATTTTTCTCTCCCTGGCTGCTGAATTATCATTTTTAGAGAAGCAATATGATAATTGCCAAACTATCACCATCTAGTGGATTGAGGAGGAGCTCTCTCCTATCCCTCTCCTGTTTAACTACCTGTAACATTTATATATATATATGTATATGTATATATACGTGTGTGTATATATATATGTACATATACATGTACACATGTGTATATATATATGAACTTCATCCCAGTTTCCAGGCACACTGCTTTCAAAACCCTTGGAATCTTGAAAATGGTAAGTATCTTTTCACGTGCTAGTGAGATGACTGATGAGGCTCCTATATAGCTTCAGGAGGGAGGTTAGTTGCCAAGGAAATTGACCTTGTGATTGGAGGGTTGGAACTCTTTGTCTCCCTGACCCACCTACAGGGAGCAGAGAGGAGCTGTAGGATGAGTTGATCACTAATGACCAATGACTTAACCAACCCTGCTTATATGATGAAGGGTGAAAAAAGAAAGAAAGAGAGAGAGAAAGAAAGAGAGAGAAAGAAGAAAGAGAGAGAAAGAAAAAGAAAGAAAGAAAGAAAGAAAAAGAAAAGAAAGAAAGAAAAAGAAAAGAAAGAAAGAAAAGGAAGAAAGAAAAGGAAGGGAGGAAGGAAGGAAGGGAGAAAGGAAGGAAGGAAGGAAAGAAAGAAAAAGAAAGAACACATGACATGACAGTGTTTGGAGAGTTTTCAGATTGCTGAACATGTGGAGGTGCCTAGAGGGTGGTACACCTGGAGAGGCCGTGGAAGTTCCACACTTTTTCTCCCATACTTTGTCATATGTATCACTTCATCTGACTTATCAAGGATGAATGAAGTGTTTCCTTGACTTCTGTGAGCAACTCTAGCAAGTCAATCAAACCTGATTAGGAATAGGCACCCGTAATTTAGAGCTGATCTGTTAGAAGCATAGGTAACACAAATTGGGTCTTTTGATTGGCATCTAAAGTGGAGGCAGTCTTGCAGGATTCAGCCCTTAACCTGTAGGATGTGACTTTAACTCTAGGTAGATGGTGTCAGAATTAAATTGTGAGACACCCAACTACTGTGTGCTGGAGAAGTGCTTGGTATGTGGAGAAAACTCCACACATACTTGCTGCTGTTTGAAGTGTTCTGTACTGTATTTACTGTGTGCAAATAAGAAAAGCAAGTCTTGAAAATATTTGCTAGATGGCCGAATAGGAACAGCTTCAGTCTCCATCTCCCAGCGCGAGCGACACAGAAGACCGGTGATTTCTGCATTTTCAACTGAGGTACTGGGGTCATCTCACTCGGGAGTGCCGGACAATCGGTGCTGGTCAGCTGCTGCAGCCCGACCAGCGAGAGCTGAAACAGGGCGAGGCATCGCCTCACCTGGGAAGTGCGAGGGGGAAGGGAGTCCCTTTTCCTAGCCAGGGGAACTGAGACACACAACACCTGGAAAATCGGGTAACTCCCACCCCAATACTGTGCTGTAACACCGGCACACCGGAGATTATATCCCACACCTGGCCGGGAGGGTCCCACGCCCACGGAGCCTCCCTCCTTGCTAACACAGCAGTCTGCAGCAATCTAACCGCAAGGCAGCAGCGAGGCTGGGGGAGGGGCGCCCGCCATCGCTGAGGCCTAAGTAGGTAAATAAAGCCGCTGGGAAGCTCGAACTGGGTGGAGCTCACAGCAGCTCAAGGAAACCTGCCTGTCTCTGTAGACTCCGCCTCTGGGGACAGGGCTCAGCTAAAGCAGCAGAGGCCTGTCCAGATGCGAACGACTCTGTCTGACAGCTTTGAAGAGAGCAGTGGATCTCCCAACACGGAGGTTGAGATCTGAGAAGGGGCAGTCTGCCTGCTCAAGTGGGTCACTGACCCCTGAGTAGCCTAACTGGGAGACATCCCCCACTAGGGGCAGTCTGACACCCCACACCTCACAGGGTGGAGTACACCCCTGAGAGGAAGCTTCCAAAG
>NC_045447.1:54669521-54777649 GCF_002776525.5 Piliocolobus tephrosceles
AAACAAGAAATGGGGAAAGGATTCCCTATTTAATAAATGGTGCTGGGAAAATTGGCTAGCCATAAGTAGAAAGCTGAAACTGGATCCTTTCCTTACTCCTTATACGAAGATTAATTCAAGATGGATTAGAGACTTAAATGTTAGACCTAATACCATAAAAACCCTAGAAGAAAATCTAGGTAGTACCATTCAGGACATAGGCATGGGCAAGGACTTCATGTCTAAAACACCAAAAGCAACGGCAGCAAAAGCCAAAATTGACAAATGGGATCTCATTAAACTAAAGAGCTTCTGCACAGCAAAAGAAACTACCATCAGAGTGAACAGGCAACCTACAGAATGGGAGAAAATTTTTGCAATCTACTCATCTGACAAAGGGCTAATTTCCAGAATCTACAAAGAACTCAAACAAATATACAAGAAAAAAACAAACAACCCCATCAAAAAGTGGGGAAAGGATATGAACAGACATTTCTCAAAAGAAGGCATTCATACAGCCAACAGACACATGAAAAAATGCTCATCATCACTGGCCATCAGAGAAATGCAAATCAAAACCACAATGAGATACCATCTCATACCAGTTAGAACGGCAATCATTAAAAAATCAGGAAACAACAGGTGTTGGAGAGGATGGGGAGAAATAGGAACACTTTTACACTGTTGGTGGGATTGTAAACTAGTTCAACCATTATGGAAAACAGTATGGCGATTCCTCAAGGATCTAGAACTAGATGTACCATATGACCCAGCCATCCCACTACTGGGTATATACCCAAAGGATTATAAATTATGCTACTACAAAGACACATGCACACGTATGTTTATTGCAGCACTATTCACAATAGCAAAGACTTGGAATCAACCCAAATGTCCATTAGTGACAGACTGGATTAAGAAAATGTGGCACATATACACCATGGAATACTATGCAGCCATAAAAAAGGATGAGTTTGCGTCCTTTGTAGGGACATGGATGCAGCTGGAAACCATCATTCTTAGCAAACTATCACAAGAAGAGAAAACGAAACACCACATGTTCTCACTTATAGGTGGGAACTGAACAATGAGCTCACTTGGACTCGGGAAGGGGAACATCACACACTGGGGCCTATCATGGGGAGGGGGGAGGGGGGAGGGATTGCATTGGGGAGTTATACCTGATATAAATGATGAATTGATGGGTGCTGACGAGTTGATGGGTGCAGCACACCAACATGGCACATGTATACATATGTAAGAAACCTGCACGTTATGCACATGTACCCTAGAACTTAAAGTATAATAAAAAAAAAAAAAGAAAAGAAAAGCAAGTCTTTTTTGTTTGTTTTTTGTTAGTAACAGTGACTTACTCAATCTCCAGTCCTACCCCTTGATCCAGCTCAAAGGTGGGACTTCAAGTTCCAACCCTCTTATGTCATTGGTTCTTCTGGTTAAGACCTCATATCCTGAAGCGATCAATGGGTCTTCTAAGAGTCACATTATTAACATAAACTCAGGTATGGTTGAAAGGGGCTTCTTATGAATGACAAAAGACAATCCTCTCACTTCTATCACTCAGGAAATTACAAGAATTTTAGGAGTTTTATGCCAGGAATCAACGATGAAAACCAAATATATATTTCTTATTATAACAAAGGTTCTATATATCATTGTATAATATTTAAATTATTAGACTTTCCACTCCGGACTAACATGGTGATAATTACATTTCATTTGTCAGCTCTGATTTGGGGTCTTTTTGTATTCTGGCATCCAGCTGAGGGATCTTTCCAATAACTCTTACTTGGGATATTATTCTGAAGAAACAGAGTAAAATGAAAAATAACTAGGATCACTACGTGATTTTTTTTTTTTTTTTTTAGATGGAGTCTTGCTCTGTCACCCAAGTTGGAGTGCAATGGCATGATCTCGGCTCACTGCAAGCTCTGCCTCCTGTGTTCATGCCATTCTCCTGCCTCAGCCTCCCGAGTAGCTGGGACGACAGGCGCTCGCCACCACGCCCGGCTAATTTTTTGTATTTTTTTTAGTAGAGACAGGGTTTCACCGTGTTAGCCAGGGTGGTCTTGATCTCCTGACCTGGTGATCTGCTTGCCTTGGACTCCCAAAGTGCTGGGATTACAGGCGTTAGCTACCGTGCCCAGCCATAAGATGATCTTAAAGCTTCTATTCAGAATAGCCTGTGATAACTCTTTCTATTATTGCACTTGCCAAAGCGAATTATGTGGCTGAATGTCATACCAATTGCATATGGGGAAAGCAGGGGGAAGAATATCTTTCTTAAGAAAGGCATTACAAGTCACATGACAATGGATAGAGATGTATGGTCCTATTAATCCTATTACAGGAGGGGCAGCAAATAATTGGAAATAATAATACAATTTATTATAAACTAACCTTTGGTTGTATTTTTTATTTCCTTCCCTTTAAAGCATGAAACATATTTAGTCTTCCACATCTATTTCAGTATGATTCCTTTTGATCTAGAGTTCATGAAATAGAATATCAGATTATTTTTCCTCCCTCTTTCCTCCCCCCATCAAAAATCACACACATAGTAGTAGGACAAGAACAAAATAATCACAGTGAATGCTTCCATTTATAAAGGGAAAGAGGAGGCATAAAGGGCAGGGCACGGTGGCTCACACCTGTAATCCCAGCACTTTGCAAGTCCGATTCAGGTGGATCACGAGGTCAGCAGTTCAAGACCAGCTGGGACAAGATGGTGAAACCCTGTCTCTACTAAAAATACAAAAATTAGCCGGGCAGGGTCGTGGGTAGCATAATCCCAGCTACTCGGGAGGCTGAGGCAGAGAATTGCTTGAACTCGGGTGGAGGAGGTTGCAGTGAGCCGAGATAGCACCACTGCACTCCATCCTGGGAGATAGAGCGAGACTCCATCTCAGAAAAAAGAAGAAAAAAAAAAAAAAAAAAAAAAAAAGGAGGCATGCAATATTCGCTGGCCCATAGACACTCTAAAAACATGTTGCTAATTCTCCCCACCATGGTGATTCTTCCGTCCATTAGTCACTAAGTTCCTGGCTCCACCTCCTGCATGGCCTTTCCTTGCAATTTCTTTGGTGGAATAGAGACATAGCATATGGAGAGAGCTGCTTCATGCTTGTAGAAATGGAGATCTGAGTAAAAGTCTGAGTATAAGTTTTTGGTTTTTGTTTTTTGTTTTTCGCTCTTCAACAGTAAAAAACTTTTTTTGTTCGTTTGTTTTTGTTTGTTTGAGACAAAGTCTCCCTCTGTCACCTAGGCTGGAGTGCAGTGACAGGATCACAGCTCACTTAGCTTTGAACTCCTGGGCTCAAGCCATCCTCCCACTTCAGCCTCTTGAGTAGCAGGGTCTACAGTCATGTGCCACCATGGCCAGCTAAATTTTTATTTTTTTATAGAGATGAAGTATCACTATGTTCCCCAGGTTGGTCTCAGATTCCTGGGCTCAAGTGATTCTCCCTCCTCAGCCTCCCAAAGTGCTGGGATTACAGACATGAACCACTGTGCCCCAATGTAACAATCATTTTTAATCCCCATGAAGCTCTTTGAGTAGTGCAACTTTCTAAAACTCCAAGTCAGCTTTCTATATATTTGATTGTAGTAAACTCTATATGGCTGGGCATACCTTAATCAATTAAAAAATTTCTAAGAATTTTTTTGAAGCCTGTGTTCTTGATTCAGACCAGAAATGGACTCTAATGAGTTTATCAAATATTACAAATTTTCTGTCTTCTCTATTCTGATTACCTTACCTTGAGTTATGACTTTTTTGCATTTCTATCACTGGTATTTGGCAAGGGAAAGACATGGTAACAACCTACCAGATTGTAAACTTTCTTCTTTCCCTGCTTAACGCTTTCTCCCTTCCAACAGTACAGGAAAGCTTTACCTAGTTTCACAAGTTTGAGTAATATTAATGAGGAACACTGATTCTGAATAGTCACATCGTCTTCTAAAATTTATTATTTTATGACTGATACAGAAGTTAAAATGTGAATTTTTGTGTGTTCTGTGCTATTATCCTCTTCTTGAAAGAAGTATGGTGGATTTCTTACTTTTCCAAATATGACAGGAAGGAGAAAATAGCATAGAAAGCTAAGAAAAAATACAATGGTTGCTATTTCTAAGTATTATTCTCCTGCAGATTATCTGATTAAATTTTCTTTCTTTCCTCTGTTACTATTACACATTTCCTTTGCCAGAGAGCTAAGTCAGAAACTATTCAGATAAAGTTAGGTATACCATAACTATGACATTCTCTACAAAGAACATTTTTTGTGAAAGATCTAAATATTAAAAGTTTTTTGCAGTGGAAAGCAAGAGGCTGTATAAGCACACTAAAGTTTGGCTTTTTATCCACTTGGATGTTCTTCTAAAGTCATAGCTTGGAGTGTTGTAAGATTAGCTCCATTGATGGAACATACGTAACAAGTTCCTTATCTTTGTATACAACTTTTTACTACCATGTTTGTCTATTATACCAACTGATTAATTTTGGTTAATTTATTTAAACATGGAAAAAACCATACACTTATATTTGAACAGGAGAATATATTTATGAGCTTCTTAGATAGTTTAGGGAGCTATGTTTTTCAATTGTGTATAACATAGATAAATGTTAGACAATGTTTTATTTATCACTCATTGTTGTGCTTAATATATTTTTATTAATTACTCATTATGAACCAGCCAGAGAAATATGGGGAAGTAGGCCTTGAAACGAGCTTATAATACAAAATGATATATGAATTGAAAGAATAAAAAAAAGTCTTATGGTAAGTTATTAAACTATTAGATGTGAATGAGCCTGGGTCCAATTGGGAAAGAAAAAAATATATGGTAATATGAACAGGAAAACCTGACTAATAAGCAGGTGTTACTTTAAGGATTGCTGATAATGTTTGCCAAAATTAGAAAACCAAGAGTTTTAGATTTTATGGACTGCTTATGAAAAGTGACAATGCAAGTAAGAGGTGCAAATCAGACTGTCACATTTATCTTTGACTCTCAAGGAAAAAATATAAACCAGAAAAAGATCTGTTCTAACACAGGGATGTGAAAATAGATTTAGGGCTTAAATTTGTTTTAGTGAGGTATATTGGTCAGGATTCTCCAGAGGAAAAATAAAAAAACAGGTATATATATAGCTATAAAGTAGAGATTTATTATAAGAACTGACTCACATGATTATGGAGGCTGAGAAATCCCATGATATGCCATCTGCAAGTTAGAGAACTAGAAAAGCTGGTGGTGTACATCTCAGAGTATAGAATCTCAACAATCAGAGGCTTTATGTCCAAAGTGGAGATGATAGATGTCCCAGTCCAGAAAAGGAGGAAGTATGAACTCTTCCTTCACCTTTTTGTTCTATTTGGGCCCTCAACAGATTAGATGATTCTCATCCACATTGGCAAAAGTGAATCTTCTTTACTCAGTCTAACAATTCAAATGCAGTAAAATTCAAATATAATATTATCGGGAAACAACCTGACAGCCACACACAGAAATAATGCTGCCTGAGCACTGCTCAGCCCGGTGAGATTGACACATAAAATTAAGCAACACTCAATGAATATCAAAAAAACTAAATCCAGTAATATACTAAGATATTATGAAGATACTAACTCCTTAGGCACATGATATGAAGAAATGCACATATTCTCTGGAGGGACTCATCATCAACATGATCCTGAGCATTTTCTCAAAATTAAAAATTAAAAAACATACAAGAAAGTCATGTATAAGAGATAATCATCAGGCAAATATAAACCAATCTTTCTTAAAGCCCAAAGACATAGACAATGTGTAAAATATTTAAAGAGATAAAAGAGACAATTGAAAATATAGATAACAAGGAATAAAAAATTGAAAAACAACAAAAGATGAAGCATAAAAAGAAACTTCTAAAATAAAATGTCTGATCACTAAAATTAAAAATTGAGTGGACAATTAAAAAGCATCTGAGGCATGCTTGATGAGCAAACCAATAAACTGACATATAAATATGAAGAAGTTATTACCTATAGCATTCAAAACAAATCAATCTAAATATAAATGATAAAGACATGGAATCAACCTAGGTGTCCATCAGTGGTGAAATGGATAACAAAAATGTGGTACATATACACCATGGAATACTACACAGCCCTAAAAAGATTAAAATCACACCCTTTTCAGCAACAAAGATGCAGCTGAAGACCATTATCCTAAGCGAATTAATGAAGGAACAGTAAACCAAATACAAAGATTAGAAGATGCAAATTAAGTCTATAGTTACAGATGATAAATTAGAGACTGTGGGCAAAGAAATATTGAAAAAATAAGGGAGGAGAGATTAACTAGGCACAAGACAGGTTAGAGTTGGGGTTGGCGTGGGAGATGGTTGTAAGAAAACATCCTAGGAAAATAAAATGTTATGTGCAAAATTTCAGAGAGTATGTTAACTGAAAGTTTAGTCTTGGTTATATCATAGAGTCAGAGAATGTCAGGGAAGCAATGAATCTGGAATTCTATGCAGTGACCAAATCATGAAGAGCCTTGTCGTCTATACCACCATGAATTTTGTCCAAAGGGCAAGAGGGGACTTTAAAGTATTTTTAGATATAGACATCAATTTAGGTAATGTTGAATTGAAGTTTTCAGGCAAATAGTACATTAAAACTAGTGAGCAATGGTTTAAAAAATTTGCTGGATGTCAGCAGGGTCATGGACTAGAAAGCCCCAGGCCCTCCTTTCCCCACAGAGATAACATGTTAACAATAAATGGACCAGAATGTCTCTGTGAAAACTTTAGTGACCAGTTGAGAAGCCACAGCACCCAAACCAATGTAAAATCAAGAAGAGTTTCCAGTGAAAGGGGAAGAAAAATTGTGGCATCTTATACACATCTTTGACCCTTCTTCTGTGTGACATAACATGTATAACAAGAAAAAATTTCCTGTATTTGACATTCTTTTTTTAAAAACAGAAACAGAGTGGTTCGTGCTTTCCACATTCTAGCTCATCTGGTAGCTGCCTGAGGGAAAGAATTTGGTCTTACCTAACTCAGAGCATAGGCAGACTAGTGCTAATGTGGTCTGTTTTCAACAGCAGAGTTTGGAAGCCTGTTGAAAACAGGTTAACACTGTGACACATTAAAGAGAAAGATATCAGAAAAGATATGAGAGATCCCAGAATATCTAGCTGAACTGAAAGTGAAAACTGAAGGTGAAAGTCTTCTCCTGCGAGAAGCCAATACACAAAGCCAGAGGAAAAAGACTGTTTCTGGAATGCTCACATCCCAGCAAAAGATTACAAGGCATAAAAGACAAGAAAATATAGCCCAATAAAAAAATCATGGAAAAGACCTTAAATAAATGTAGATCTGTGGATTGCCTAACAAAAATTTGGAAAACTGTCATAAAGATGTTCAATGATATATCTGTCATAAAGATGCACAATGAGCTGAAAGATAACACAATTAAGCAAAATCAAGAAAATACAATCAGGAAAAACAAAAATGTCAACAAAAGGAAACTACAGAAAGAAGCAAACAGAAATTTTGAAATTCAAGAGTACAGTAGCTGAATACAATAGAATGAAATAATTATGATTCATGAAAAAGGTTCAACAGCAGACCTGATCATGCAGAAAGACAAATATGTGAACTTGAAGACAAGTCATTTGAAATCATCAAGTCAGAGGAATGAAAAGAAAAAAAAATAAAAAAGAAAAATGAAGAAAACTGAAGGGACTTGTGGAACACTGTAAGTGAGCCAATATATGCATTTTGGAAATTTCAGAAAGAGAATAGATAAGAAAGGAGCAGAGAAGAGAACTTATTTGAAGAAATAATGACTCCAAACTTCTCAAATCTGATGAAAGAAACAGATATGCAAATTCAAGAAGCTCAAAAAAGAACTAGGAAAAAGCTAAAGAAAATCACACTGATTTATTAACAAAACTGACTGAAGTCAAAGACAAAGAATCTTGAAAGAAGCAAGAGTAAAGCAAGTTGTTTCATACAAGGAACCTTTCATAAGGCTATTCTCAGCAGAAATCTTGCAAGCCAGAAGAGTGGAATTATATGTTCAAAATCCTAAAAGAAGAGCCATCAACCAAGATACTATATTTGGGGAAAATTTTCTTAAAAAATGAAGGAGAAATTAAGACTCCTGGATAAATGAAAGTTGAGGAAGTTCATTACCACCAAGGCTGCTGAAGGAAGTCTTCCAGGTAGAAACAAGAGTATAACATAAATGAAAATATAAGGTTCTTCAGTAAAGGTAGATACTTGAACAACTAGAGTAGCTTGAATTACTGTAATTATGGTGCATATATGTTAAACATATGGTATAAAACTATGTTAATGGGTATACAATATTTAAAAGTGTAATTTTTGACTTCAATAATTAAAAAGGGTGGGAGTGGCACTATAAAGAGTAGAATATTTGTATACAATCAAGCTTAACTTGTTGTCACTTTAAAGTGGAACGTTATAATTTTATGATGTTTTATGTAATTGGAATAGTAACTACAAAGAAAATATGTACAGAATATACTCATAAGGAAATGAGAAGGGAATCAAAAATTGCTACTACAACAAAACATAAGTAAAGGCAGTAGTAGAGGAACAAAGGTACAAAAAAGCTACAAAGAATACAGTAAATAAATAAAAAAATTGGCAATGGTAACTCTTTCCTGATCAGCAAGTACCTTAAATGATAATGGCTTAAATTCCTCAATCAAAAGCCATAGATTGAGACTAAACTGATTTTTTAAAAACAGTTACCTATATTCTGTGTACAAGAGACTCAATTTAGATGACACAAATAGACTGAAAGTTGAAAAGACAGAAAAACCTATTTCATGCAAATGGTAAACAAAAGAGATCATGGTAGCTATATTAATACCGGAGAAAATAGACTAAGTCAAAAACTGTCACAAGAGACAGAAGACATTATAATGATAAAAGGATCAATTATTGAAGAAGATATAACAATTATAAATATTTATGCCCCAAACCTCACGGTTCCTAAATATAGGAAGAAAACATTGACAGAATTGAAGGGCAAAATAAAGGGCAACATAATAGTAATAGGAGACTTTAATACCCCACTTTCAATAATGGATAGAACAATCAGAACATGAGATCACTAAGAACAAAGGACTTAATGCTATGTACAAACTGGACCTAACAGACATATACAGAACATTTCACCCAGTTAAGGCAGAATATATATTTTTCTTAAGCACACTTGGAACATTCTTCAGGAGAGACTATATGTTAAGACACAAAACACATCTTAATAAAAGTAAAGAATATTGAAATTATACAAAATATCTGTTATTATCAGAATGAAATGAAAGTAGAAATCAATAGCATATTTGTTATGAATATGTAGAAAATTAAACGATACACACTTAAATCATGAATGGGTTAAAGAAGAAGTAAAAAAGGAAATTATTAAATATCTTCAGGCAAAAAAAAAAAAAAAAAAAGCAAAATATCCCAAAACCTGTGAGGTCTGAAAAAAAAGCAGTACAAAGAGGAAAGTTTATAGCTATAAATGTGAACATTAAAAAAATTAAAAAATCTTAAATCAACAACCTAACTTTATACCACAAGAATTAGGAAAAAGAACAAGCTAAATTCAAACTTAGCAGAAGGACTGAAATAATAAATATTAGAACAAACTTTTAAAAAATAGACAATATAGAAAGATAGAAAAAATCAGCAAAACTAAATAAGTAGACAAAATTGACTAAACTTTAGTTGGAATAATTAAAGAACAGGAAGAGAGATGAATCAAATCACTAAATTTTGAAATGTAAAATGGGACATTTCAAGTGACACCACAGAAATAAAAAGGATTATAAAAGAATACTATGAACAATTTTACACAAGCAATTTGGATAACTTGTAGTAAATGGACAAATTCATAGAAATGAGCAGGCTGCCAAGACTGAGCCATGGAAAAATAAAAAATCTCAACAGATTAATAATGAGTAAGGAGAGTGAATCAGTAATCAAAAACATCAACCCCCCTCCAAAAAGCCCAGGACCAGATGCTACACTGGATAATTCTACAAACATTTATAGTAGAATTAACACCAATCCTCCTTAAACTCATCCAAAAAAAAATTGAGGTAGAAATAATACTTTTAAATTCATTCCTAGAATATTTAACTATATGGGAAACTAGGATCTATTGTTCAAAATGTGTCCCAAAAGGAATGTTTATGAGCTCATTTGTATGATATGATTTTCTCACATTTAGCTATTAATGAAACTGTTATTTTAAGGGGAATAAACTTAATTCAAAAATGCATATATTTAAGAGAAATTTTTTTTTTTTCCAAGAAAAAAACAGTTTCCATTTTGGCAGAATAATTTTGCTTTTGTTACACAGTGTTCACACTGCAAACCTCTTAGGTCAAATACCTCCACTACACCAACAATTATGTGAACACAAATATAAACAAACAGATATTAAATAATGAGGAATATACTCTAAAGATAAGATGTATCATTTATACTGGAGCATGTAAAAGCTTCATTCTTGCACAAAGTTTCACTTTGATTTCTTCATCTTCTTTGTTATAATTCAGAATGCCTTTATTCATTGCTTAGAATAAAATTCTGGCACCTCATTTTCCTTATTGCCTTTGGTCGTCCAATGCCCCTCTCTACTCAACTGTGGCTGTGTGAACTTTCTATAGCACTGATGAGGAATCAGCCCCTCGACAATCAAAGAATCTTCCTGTCATATATTTTAACAATTTAACTAACAAAAAGGTCCTTAAAGTTTTACTCTCTAGGAAAAACACTCGGAAGTCTTTAGACACCTTTGTTTTTCTGTTGGACAAACACTGCAGAAGTTTCAAATGGATGTCAACTCAGTTTCCCATCTCAAATGCCCTTCTTCTGTTTTCTAACTTATGTCAAGATTCATCACAGCCTTTCCTACTGAGTGGCGCTAGGTTTCATCTACCATATCTGAAGTCAACTTGGCCCATCCTCTATTGCTGACCACCAAGCAAGTTTTTGGGGAGTGCTGGGTTCTACACATTTGTATTCAAGCCAATAAAACTCATATTGTGATTTGTTGAGGAAACTGGGTTATGCTAATACCAGTATTTGGTTTAGGTTGCTGCACTATCATCCTTCCTTTCTGCAATGTCACTATGCTGTCCTTTTAAAATAATTGTCTTTCTTCTCTTTCATTTTTAAAATTCTAAGTCTATAGTCTTTATTTCAACAACCACTTTCCTCAGAGCTTACTACTTCTCAGTTTAAGAGCTTTGAATAATTTTAAACATCTAATAGATCAAATCTAAATTCCTTGAAAAGATGTTTTAGGGCTTTCATAATAAACCAAGAATAACATTTCTAGACTCATTACTACAGGTTCCCAAATATCTTAGATCTCATGTTCCAGAACAATTTATCAAATTTTATGTTATCATTCATTTGCAGTATTGTTACCTAAATTAAAAGTGTGTATTCAAAAGTAAAATTGCCTATGTTCAAATTCCACCTTTTCCATTCACCAGCTGTGTGTTCTGGACATGTTTCTTACCTCTCTGGTTGTCAGCTTTTTGACATAGGTAAAATATCTATTGGGAGCTCAATAAATATTAGTTACTATGTTTCTTAAATTGGCTTTTTCCTCATTCTCTGTTTGATTTGCAACACTCAATTTAAATATCACTTTCTCTATGAAACTTTCTTGGATTTCCTCCAGATAAAAATCATGACTTTTTCCTTTGTATTTCGAAAGCATTTTCTGTAAAGCTTTGCTAAACAGTTTTTACTATCTATTACCTACCCCCTGTTCCTTTATCTATTTTCACCGGTTTATAAGTCATCTCAAGTAGAACAAAGACCAGCTTGAAAGTAGCACCATGTGTTATTCCTTTTTGTACTTCTCATATCTAGAGCACAACTAGCAGCTTAATAAGTATGTGTTGAATAAATAGATGCAGAAAATAGAAATGGATTAAATTATCAAATTAGATGATGTAAATGATTATGTACACTTGGTAAATTTTAAAACAATTAGTCCCAGAAACATAGAACATTGACAAAAGTGAGTAATCTTTGAGTATTCTAATTTTTAATGTTTTAGTTTATATTACCCTGAGAAAAAAATGTGGAAACATCAGCTATATTAATAAAATGTAAGTGTTAGCAAACGAAAAGGATAACAGCAGACTAAAAATTCTCACTGCTTAATTATAAAGATGCAATACAATTAGCTCTGGTTTCTTCCAAGTTTAATTTAGTTTATCCCCTTAGGAGCGATCCATTCACTATGCTTAATTTAGTTGTAACTTATTGTAATAAATAGTTTCCAAAAATCAAATTGTAATGTGCTGAAGACATGCATCAGAAATTTTACATTTCTCTATAAAAATGCTTTGTTTTATTGTATTAGTAATATTAAGAGATAAATTTAACTTCCTAAAGCAATTCTACTTAAGAATGTCATTAAAAATACTTCAAAGTTTGGATGCCAACAAACCAAATTGAGATAGGATTTAGAATTCTGTTGGAAATTTAATTTTTTCCCAATCTGAATAAAAGAAAAAAATGTAATGACAGAGAAGGAAGAAAAGAAGAAGGGAGGGAGGGAGGAAAAGGAATGAAGGGGAAGAGGAGGAAAGGGAAGAAAAGGAAAGAATCCCACACTTTTATATGCTTGATCAAAATGGGAGAGTAAGTAGAACATTGGGTAATTATTATTCAACACAAGTCATAAAGTCTTTTCTGATTAAAATGCCCCAATTTTAAATCTGTTTTATATGATAATTACAATTTTGCAGTTAACATTTAAATTTTATTTTTAGCCTTTATCCAAAGAGGAAAATGTGTAAGCATAATCTCTGAAAAAGTATTAGTGAAATAAATATTTAAGAAAAATTCTGACTCAGGTTACATTCCATATGTTACTGTCACTAGTGTATCAGCCATATGGTGGAGCCTGCCCCTAAAACTGGATATTAAATATACTCCTTAACTGGGAGTGTGTTCATTGCCTTAAGATAGCTTGTAATATCTTTGAAAACTGAGCAGAGTTCTTTATCTTTACTCTTCAAAAAAATTCAACCATTTTGGAAAACTTTGGAAATAATTGTACAGCCATGAAGCTTCATCATTGTCTATGGATCTATGATTTCAAACCCATACTGACTGTAATCCTAATCTGAAGGAACCCTACCAAAGAACGTAGTGTGAATTTTAATATTCATTCTTTTTTTCCTGTCTCCCACATGATTTACGTCTAGTTAAGCTGCTGTTTTTCCATGTTCTAGTGATATCTACACTGGAGATCTCGAAATCTTGCTATGATATTTTCCCTTCTTCTTTATTATTATTAATGCCTTTTTTACAATGAAAGCAAGGTTGACAACTTACAAGATGGCAAAACAGAATCCTTCTCTCTAGTATGGATGATGAAATAGAATGATGAAATATTCATACTATTGCTTTAGCAGTTTTTAAAGCAGTACAAACTTCATTTTGAGAAGAAACTAAAACAATAAGATATTGTGATTTTAAAACACTTAGGAGGCCAGGTGCAGTGGCTCACACTTGCAGTCTCAACATTTTGGGAGGCCGATGTGGGCAGATCACAAGGTCAGGAGTTTGAGAACAGCCTGGTCAATATGGTGAAACCCCGTTTCTACTAAACATACAAAAATTAGCCAGGGATGATGGCATACGCCTGCAGTCCCAGCTACTCAGAAGGCTGAGGCAGAAGAATTGTTTGAACCTGGGAGGCAGAGGTTGCAGTGAGCCGAGATCAAGCCACTGTACTCCAGCCTGGGTGACAAAGCAAGACTCCATCCCACAAAAAAAAAAAAAAAAAAAAAAAAAGAAAGAAAAGAAAAAAAAAGACACCTAGGAAGCAGACAGCTTAAAAGGAAAAGTCACTTTTCTGGTCTTATATATGTGAAGTGAAGGGTTGATAAAATATGGGTCTGTGTTCCTGCCCAAATCTCATGTTGAATTATAATCTCCAAGGTTGGAAGAGGGGCCTGGTGTGGAATAATTGGATAATGGAGGAAGATTTCCCTTGCTATTTTCCTAATAGTGAGTCAGTTCTCACAAGATCTGGTTGTTTAAAAGTGTGCAGCACCTCCCCACCCTTTCTCTTTCTCCTTCTGCATCCAAGTAAGCTTTGCCTGCTTCCTCTTTGCCTTCTGCCATGATTGTTAGTTATCTGAGGTCTGTTCAGTCATGCTTCCTGTACAGCCTATGGAACTGTGAGACGATTAGACCACTTTTTAAAAATAAATTACCCAGTCTTGTGTAGTTCTTTATAGGAATGTGAGAACAGACTAATACAGAAAATTGGTATCAGGAGTGGGGCAATTCTATAAAGGTATCTGAAAAAGTGAAAACAACTTTGGAACTGAGTAACAGAGGTTGAAACAGTTTGAAAGGCTCAGAAGAAGAGAGAAAGATGAGGGAAAGTTTGGAACTTTCTAGGTACTTGTTAAATTGTAGTGCCCAAAATGCTAATAGGGATATGGACAATGCATTACAGGCTGAGATGATCTCGGATAGAGATGAGGAATTTATTGAGAACTGGAGTAGTTACTCTTGCTATGCTTTAGCAAAGAGACTGGCAGCATTGTGCCTCTGCTTGTGGGATCTGTGGAACTTTGAATCTGAGTGATGATTTGGAGTATCTGGCAGAACAAATTTCTAAGCAGCAAAGCATTCAAGATGTAGCCTGGCTGCTTCTAATAGCATATGGTCATATGTGTGAGCAAAGAGATTATCTGAAACTGGAGCTTTTATATAAAGGGAAGCAGAACATAAAAGTTTAGAATATTTGCAGCCTGACCATGTGGTAGAAGAGAGATTCAAGCCAGCTGTAGGAATTTGCATAAGTAAAGAGGAGCTGAATGTTTATAGCAATGACGATGGGGACAATATCTCAAAGGCATTTCAGAGACCTTCACAGTAGCTCCTCCCATCATAGGTCCAGAGGCCTAGGAGGGAAGAATGGTTTCATGGGTCAGGCCTAGGAACCCACTGCCTTGCACAACCTCAGGACATTAGTCCCTGCATCCCAGCTACTCTCCCTCCAGCTGTGGCCAAAAGGTCCCCAGATATGTCTCAGGTCACTGCTCCAGAGTGTGCAAGTCACAGTCCTTGGTGGCTTCCATGTGGTGTTAAGTCTATGGGTGCACAGAGGACAAGAGTTTAGGCTTGGGAGCCTCTGGCTAGATTTCAGAGGATGTACAAAAATACTTGAATGTCCAAACAGAACTCTTCTATGGGGGCAGAGCCCTCATGGAGAACCTCCACTAGGCAGTGCAGAGAGAAAATGTGGGATTGGAGCCACTACACAGATTCCCCACTGATGCACTGCCTAGTGGAGCTGTGAGAAGACGCCACCATCCTCAAGACCCCAGAATGATAGATCTGCTGACAGCTTGCACTGTGCACCTGGCAAAGCTGAAGGCACTCAATGCCAGCCCTTGAGAGCAGCCATAGGAACCTAATCCTGCAGAACCACAGGGGTGGAGCCACCCAGGGCCTTGCGAGCCTATCCCTTGCATCACTGTGGCTTGGATGTGAGACATAGAGTCAAAGGATATTATTTTTGAGATTTAAGATTTAACAAGTGCCGGCCGGGCGCGGTGGCTCAAGCCTGTAATCCCAGCACTTTGGGAGGCCGAGATGGGCGGATCACAAGGTCAGGAGATCAAGACCATCCTGGCTAACACGGTGAAACCCCGTCTCTACTAAAAAATACAAAAAACTAGCCGGGAGAGGTGGTGGACGCCTGTAGTCCCAACTACTCTGGAGTCTGAGGCAGGAGAATGGCGTCAACCCGGGAGGCGGAGCTTGCAGTGAGCCGAGATCCGGCCACTGCACTCCAGCCTGGGCGGCAGAGCGAGACTCCATCTCAAAAAAAATAAAATAAAATAAAATAAAATAAAATAAAATAAAATAAAATAAAATAAAATAATAAAATAAAGATTTAACAAGTGCCCTGCTGGGTTTTGTACTTGCATGGGGTCTGCAACCCCCTTGTTTTGGTTGATTTCTCCCTTTTGAAAAGGCAGTATTTATCCATTGCCTAAACCACCATTGTATTTTGGACGTAACTAACTTGTTTTTAATTTTAATGGCTCATAGGTGGAAGGAAGTAACTTTGTCTCAGATGAGACTTTGGACTTTGAGTTATCGCTGAAATGAGTTAAGACTTTGAGGGACTGTTGGGAATGCATGATTGTGTTTTGAAATGTGAGAAGGACATGAGATCTGGGAGAGGCCAGGGGCAGAATGATGTGGTTTTGGTCTATGTTCTTGCACAAATCTTGTGTCAAATTATAATCCCCAGTGTTAGATGAGGAACCTGGTGGGATGTGATTGGATCACGGGGGTGGATTTTCTCCTTTTTCTTGTAATAGTGAGTTCTCACAAGATCTGCTTTTTCAAAAGTATGTAGTACCTCACCCCTCTTTCTCTTCCTCCTTCTCTGCCCATGTAAGATGTGACTGCTTCCTCTTCATCTTTTGCCATGATTGCCAATTTCCCAAGGCCTTCATAGCCATACTTCCTATACAGGCTGTGGAATCATGAGCCAATTAAAACATTTGGTTTTTAAAATAAATTAACCAGTCTCAGGAAGTTCTTTACAGTAATGCAAGAATGGACTAATACAAGGGTAAATATTGATATGATTGACTCTGACATTGAGATTCCAGAATGAGAGTGATTAGTACTTGTTTTGAAAAGTGAAACAGGACAAAAGATGTATAGGTGCTTTCATTATGATTATAGGTCAGCAAGAAAAAAAAAGAAGAAAGAGTATGATAGAGAGAAAAATATACTTTAAAAATGTTAGTACTGAAGCACTAATTTGGCAAGTATCAAAGCAATGATAAAGTATGAAACCCAGTGGATTCTAAACAAACAGACAAAAACTCTGAGGTTTTAATTTTTTAACCATTTTATGTATTCCTTGGAAAAGAGCACTTGTCACTTGCAAAGGTAAGTGTCAGTGGTTTTTCTTTGACAATCTAGTCTTGTCATGTGAAACTAGATTGTTGGCTGCTCATAATATTTAAGTGCAGTAAAAGAGCAGAATAAACCTCAACAGAATAAAGAAATCATAGTAAATCTGATGGGGATTGTAACTATCTCTAGCAAAAAATTTGAACACTGGGTAGTATGAGGGGAAATGCATAAATTTTTGGAGGTAGATACATGGGGCTTTGAATTTGGACTCTGTTACTGATTACACAGCCTTCAGAAACAGTAATTAGTATTAAAACACCTATTATGGGTTAGAACATTAAGATGGCATCCTTCATACTTTTGATAACCCTTAAGGTTTTCATTAACCTTAGCCACATTTTTCCATAGAGGAAGCACTTGATATGCATTATTATTTTTCTTTTCCCTTGTAGCAAACTAAATAGGCCTCAAGCTTAGCAACTAAATCTATATCTGCACAAGTGGAAATAAAAATGAAAAAGTCAGCATAGATGTGTATATATTGGTACGATTCTACAAATAAACAGGCTGTAACTCATGTAAAATAATTGTCTTTGCCTCACCTTTTCTTCCTAATCACTGAAATTATTTTCTCAGCTAAAACAAGTGTTTAAGTTTTAAGGTTCCATATCACACTTTATGACTTTAAGTATTGCATGTACCACCTTTGTTATTATTTCAAATTCTAAAATCTAAACTAGAATATTTGTAAGGATAGTCACTTCTGTGGGGAATGAGATACAAAGTTAACATGAAACCTGAGTTTACAGCTCACCTCAAAGACAGAACTAAAGTACATGATGGAATTATGAGAAAATAAATGACTCGGTTTCTGAGTCAAATGCAGTAAGGTTTCATAATAAAAATAGTTGAAAGTATAATATTGTAGTTTATAAAAACATACTAATTCTATAAATAGGGGTTAGCAATGTATGAGGCACATCAGCTTGGCATGATATGTCTTAGCCTAAGTCCTTTGTTATACCTTGCTGCAAAGACTAAACAGCATAACACATGCAAAACAGTGAATACAGTGTTTTGCACGTTACTGATCCTTAATATATGCAGCATTATTATTTTATTATCTTTTTGAAGTATAAAAATAGGAACAATCCTGATAGAAAATGTATTAGTCCATTTTCATAGTGCTATAAATAACTCCTTGAGACTGGATAATTTATAAAGGAAGGTTAATTGACCCACAGTTTAACATGGCTTGGGAGGCTTCAGGAAGCTTACAATTATGGCAGAAGGTGAAAGGGAAACAATGCACTGTCTTCACAAAGCAGCAGGAAGGAGGAGTTTCAGGAGAAGCAGGGAAGACTCCTTTATAAAACCATCAGATATTGTGAGAACTCACTCACTATCATGAGAACAGCAAGGGGGAAACCACCCTTATGATCCAATTACCTTCACCTGGTACCTCCCTTGACACATAAGGATTATGGGGATTACAATTCTGGATGAAATTTGGGTGGGAACACAAAGCATAACCATGTCATTTTGCCACTAGCCCATCCCAAATCTCATGTCCCTTTCACATTTCAAAATCAATCATGCCTTCCCAACAGTCTCCCAAAGTCTTAATTAATTCTAGGATTAACAAAAGTCAAAGTCCAAAGACTCATCTGAAAGTTATTATTTCAAATTCTAAAATCTAAACTAGAAGTGCCTTCCACCTATGAACCTGTAAAATCAAAAGCAAGTTAGTTGCTTCCAAAATACAATGGGGGTGCAGGCATTGGGTAAATACACTCATTCCAAATGGGAGAAATTGGCCAAAATGAAGGGGCTTCAAGCCCTATGCAAGTTCAAAATCCAGCAGTGCCATCAAATATTAAAACTCCAAAATAATCTCCTTGACTCCTTGTCTTACATCCAGGTCATGCTGATGCAAGATGGGGGCTCCCATGGCATTGGACAGACCCCTGCCAGCTTCTTTCATGAACCAGCATTGAGTGTCTGTGGCTTTTCCAGGTGTACAGTGCAAGCTATTGGTGGATTCTGGGGTCTGGAGGACAGTGGCCCTCTTATCACAACTCCACTAGGCAGTACCCTACTGGGGACTCTCCGTGGAGCCTCCAACCCCACATTTTCCTTCTGCACTGCCCTAGCAGAGATCTCCACCCCTGCAGCAAACTTTTGCCTGGACATCCAGGAGTTTCCGTAAATCCTCTGAAATCTAGGCTAAGTTCCCAAACCTCAATTCTTGACTTTTGTGCATCTGCAGGCCAACATCACAAGTAAGCTGCCAAGGCTTTGGGCTTGCTGGCTTCCTCTGAAGCAACAACCTGAACTGTATGTTGGTTCCTTTTGGCCATGGCTGGGATGCACAACACAAAATCCTGAGAGTGCACAAAGCAGCAATGTCCTTGGCCCAGCCCATAAAACCATTTTTTTTTTTTCCTCTAAGGCCTCTAAACCTGTGATGGGAGGGGCTGCCGTGAAAACCTCTCACATGCCCTAGAGATATTTGCCCTATTGTCTTGGTGATTAACATTTAGCTTCTCATTACTCATGCAAATTTCTGTAGCTGGCTTCAATTTCTCCTCAGATAATGGGGTTTTCTTTTCTATTGCATCATCAGGTGGCAAATTTTCTGAACTTTTATGCTCTGCTTCACTTTTAAACATAAGTTTCAATTCCAAACCACATCTTTGTGAATACATAAAACTGAATGCTTTTAGGAGCATCCAAGTCACGTTTCGAATGCTTTGCTTCTTAGAAAGTTCTTCCACCAGATATCCTAAATCGTCACTCTCAAGTTCAAAGTTTCATAGATCTCTATAGCAGGGGCAAAATGCTGCCAGTATATTTGCTAAAGCATAGAAAGGATCACCTTTACTTCAGGTGCCAAGAAGTTGCTCATCTCTATCTGAGACAACCTCGGCCTGGACTTCATTGTCCATATCACTGTCAGTGTTGTGGTCAAAAGCATTCAAAAATTATCTAGGAATTTCCAAATATTCCCACATCTTCCTGTCTTCTTCTGAGCCCTCCACACTGATCCAACCTCTGTCCATTACCCAGTTCCAAAGTTGCTTTCACGTGTTCAGCCATCTTTATAGCAGTGCCCCACGACCTCAATACCAATGTACTGTATTAGTCTGTTTTTATACTGCTATAATGAACTGCCTGAGACTGGGTAATTTATAATGGCATTAGGTTTAATTGACTCAAGTTCAGCATGGCTGTGGAGGCCTCAGGAAACTTACAATCATGGCAAAAGGTGAAAGAGAAGCAAGACACCTTCTTCACAAGGCAGCAGGAAGGAGAATTGCAGAGAGAAGGAGGAAGAGCCCATTATAAAATCATCAGATCTTGTGAGAGCTCACTCACTATTGTGAGAACAGCATAGAAGAAACCACCCTTATGATTCAAGTACCTCCACCTGGTCTCTCCCTAGACATGTGAGGATTACGAGGATTACAATTCAAGATGAGATTTGGGCGGGACACTGAGCCTAACCATATCAATAAAATATGACTTGAATTGGATCACTGAAGATTTGATAAGATTTTAATATGTAATCCAATATGGTAATTGAAGAAGTATTCCAAATGGAAAGAGAAGAAAAAAGTCTTGGAAGCAGGAATGCAAATTGCTTCTTTAGGAGATAACAGAGAAAAACTGTGCAATTAGAGCAAAAGTTTCTGGGAGAGAATCACAAATTTCACAACTAATTCAGATTTTAAATAGACCACCTAGTAATGTTCTTGTAAAATAATTTTTTAAAAGTTTCAAGTTATGGAAATATTTTGTTAAACACAACTATTTATGGAGTGAATAATCCTAGATAAAGGCCCTGCAATAAATTATACTTTTACTATCATCCATTATAATTCTTACGTTGAAATAACAAATTACCCCAAATCTCATTGGCTTAACACAAGTTTACTTCTACTAGCAGTTCCAGTCTAACTTGAATTAGAAGAGGTTTTGGAATATCATGGTCACTCAGGGACATAAAATCCATGAAGACTCAGTCTCTACACATGCTTCCATTAATGCTAAGGCAGAAAAAATGGGCATGGTAGACAACACACTGGTGCATAGTTTTATCCTGAAGCTGAGGCATGTTATTTCTGCTACATTTTATTGGTCAAATTAAGACACATGGCTTCTGGATTCAAAGGGAGCAGGTAAGTATAAACCTAACCAAAGAGAGAACAGAATATTTTAGAACAAACATTAGTAACTCCATAATAGTCAGAATTCATTTTGAGCTCAGATGTGGTGATTCACACTTATAATCCCAGCATTTTAAGAGGCTGAGATGGGAGGATTATTTGAGCCCAGGCATCTGAGACCAGCCTGGGCAACACAAGTAGACCCTGTATCTACAAAAGATAAAAAATTAGCTAGGTGTGGTGGCATGCACCTGTGGTCCTAGCTACTTTGGTGGCTGGGGTAGAATGATTGCTTGAGCCCTGAAGTTCCAGGTTGCAGTGAGTCACCACACTATTGCATTCCAGCCCAAGCAACAGACAACCTATCTCAAAAAAAGAAATCATTTTGAATCACCAATGCCTGACACATTAAAAGCAAATACAGAATTTTAACAACATATTCTTACCTGAAACAACATTTGCTATCTACTCATATTGGATGTTATCTACATTCTTTTTGAAACATTTTTTTAGCGGTTTCTTTGGGTATAACAATTTTTAAAAGTCTAGTTCAGATTAATACCACCATAATTAGAATATTATACAAAATATTGCTTTTATGTGGCTCTCTTTCTTCCTCAGTCCTTTGTGATATTATAATCACAAATTACATATTTGTACATTATATGCACCTTAGCACAGTTTTATATTGATTGCCTTCTGCAGTTTTTAAAAAAAATCATTTAGCAAAAAGAAAAAGTATAAACAAAAATGCATGTATACCTTATGGTATACATGAGGTTCCACCTCATGTGGAACCAAATTATTATTTAGTAGACCTTCATGTCAGCCGGAAGGGTTCTGTTTAGTATTTCAGGATGGGCAAGTTTGCTACTAACAAATGTGCTTAGTCTCTGTTTACCTGGGTACATTTTAATTTCTCCTTCATTTTTGAAGGATGATTTTGCTAGACATAAAATTCCTGGTAGATATTTTTTTTTTTTTTCAGCACTTTAAATATGTAATTCTACTTCCTTCTGATCTCCATGGTTTCTAATGATAAATCGCCTGATCATCTGTTAGCCTTATTGAGGGTCATAGGTATGTGAATTGTCACCTATCTCTTACTTATCTCTTAGTGCTTTCAAGATTTTCTCTTTGTCTTTTCATGGTGTGGATCTCTGAGTTTTTTCTTTCTAGAATTGCTGAGCTTTTTAAATGTAGATAAGTATTTTTCCTATTACTTAAAATTTTATTTCTGCCTCTTCTCTCCCTGTGCCTCCACCCCACCTTCATTTCTCTTTTCTGAGTATGTTGGTATATATGCTTGACAATGTCCCACATTCTTCTGAGGCTCTATTTTTATTTTATTTTATTTTTATTTTCTCAGACTGGATAATCTCAATTGATCTATCTTCAGGTTCTCCGATTGTTTCTTCAGCCAGCTCAAATCTGCTATTGAGCCCCTTTAACAATTTCCTATTTCAGCCTTTCTAATCTGTTACTCCAGAATTTCTATTTGCTTCTTTTTTTAAATAAAATTTTTGCTCTTTACTGTTATTCTCTATTTAGTGAGTAGAATTCTCATGTTTTCTTTATTTCTTTACATATTGGAGTTTTTTTTTTTTTTTTGCTTCTTTGCATCTATTTATAATAAAGTCTTTATTGAGTGAATCTAAGCCTGGGTTACCTCAGGGACAGTTTTTATTAACTTTTTTTTCTGGTTTATACTTTCATGTGTCTCTACATGTCTCACTTTTGTTGAAAACAAGATATTTTAAATAAAATAATCTGGTGGTTCTAGAAAGTGGATGCTTTCTCTTCTATTCCTTTGTGTTTGTTTTTGTTGCTGTTTTCAGGTTGTTGGTTTCCTACTGACTTTCCTGAACTAATTTTGTCAAGTTCATATTTTTTGTCAATTATAATTACTGAAATGTCCACTTGATGAACTAATATTTGGACAGAAATTTCCTCAAATGCCTTGAACTAATACATTTTCTAGTTTTTACTGAGAGACTGCACATGCATGTTGTGCTGTGCCTCTAACACTCCAGCATTTACAACATTGCCTTAGCCTTTACTTCCTATGGCAAAGAAACTCAAAGTAAGCTAGAAAGATGAGATTAGAGTATTATTTTCTGAAAATGCAAACAGGCTTGTACATTTATGTGAGAAGAAATATGTCAGAAGTTTTCAAAATCCCCTATCTACTTCTAATTCTCATTTTTAGGCATTTTCTTTCTAACTGCTTTAGTTAAACTAATTGGTCCCAACTATTGTTCCCTTCTTTGGTAACTCTGATGTTAAGAAAGTAATGATCATTGTTTGCAACCAAAAGACTGTTTTTACTGAATGAACCTTGAGTCAGGTCAAATAAAGAGAAGTCCTAAAGAGGAGGATTCCCAGGAGCTGACAAACTAGTCAAATGACGACAAATATCTGACAAATGGTCCTTTGAAGAGCTAAAAACATGTTCTACTCCCTCAGTTGCTGCTAGGCTGCTTATTTTCCAGCTACCGTGATTTTGCGGCTTTTGGCTTACAAGATTACCACAGAGCTAAAAAGATAGGACTAATATAAGGGCAAATTATAATGCCGCAAAGCTTGCTTTTCTTAAGCAGATGTAGTCATTTTACTGAATAAATGCTTCTCAGATTGTTGTAAGACTTTTATTAATTTTCAAAGTCCTGAAAAAGTTGATTTTGACAGTGTTTGCAAATCTTCTCATTGTTTTTATGGAGATTTCTGGTGGTCTTTATTATGACTTTCTGAAAGTACTTTTCCTATGTGTATTCTTAAATTTTCCAATTATTTAAATATATTTGTTTTCATTTTTTTAAATCAGAATTTTTAAGGCATTGTAATTTCTACATATTTAAAAATGATTTAAATCCAATTTTTGTGTTATCTACAGAGCCTAGTAAACTCCTTAGCACATAGTAGAAATCTGTATGTCTAATGCTAAATCCAGCACTTAGTAGAGTGGAAGTTCCTTAATAGTTGTCCAGTATTTCTTGCAAGAATCAATGCACAAATGAATGTTTTCTGAGTGACTTGTGACTTTCTTCTAGCTCCCTGTATGTCTTGTGTACCCTCTTTTATTCTAAACTCTTGACCTGACATCATAATTTTCTGTAAACCATTCCAAAGATGAGATAAGAAAAAAATTATTCAAGAGAAAAAAAACGTTTCTGAGCCAGAGGTTACACAGCCTCAGTTCCAAACCCAAATCTACCCTCCTCTGTCCCATGACACCGAGAAGTCACTTTTAGTTCTCTAAGCCTCTTTTCTCTACTTACTTAAAATAAACTAGCAAACAATTCTTGGGTCACAAAACTGCAATAAGGCTAAATGATATTATGGATAGGAACTTTGTAAAATATAAAATGGACACAATTGAAGTATGTTACTGACCCTGATACTACTAGTTTTGCAGTTTCTGGTGAAACTTCGATGATTTCACAGCAAGCATTAACTGCTAGGTTACCTACTCAAGTACTTTTGTGGATAGGTAAACAGCATTTTCACATTGGACCACTGGTAAATTAAATTCTATGTAGATAATGCTGATACTTATGAAGAATTTAGGCTTGCTGAAGTGTGGTGTTATATAAAATAAAATTGCATTAATAAAATTATTTCTATGCTTTAATCTTCAAAAGCAGCTCCTAGGAGAACTGCTTTGTACTGTGCAATTGGAATAAAATTGGACTGTGATAGCTCATCACAGCCACAAATGAAGGCTATATGTAATACAATAAAATACCTTCAATGTGCGGACTAAAGGAGGTGACTTTCTTTAACAATATAACTCACATTAGATGAAATTTTATATGGATTTTACTGGTAATGCTAAGCATTTCAAAATTTCATCCATATTAATATGAGGGTTTTTTTAAAAGAAGAATCCACTAATTGTAAGAGTTAATTCAGATCAACCAATGACACATTTTTATGTTTTTAAATCATGATTCCCTTTGAGGTATTTTGGCACTCAGTCTTTTTATTAGTCTTACTCATCTGTTTTCATTCTTAAATTTTCACCCCTTCTACTGTTAGCTCTAAGCCAATTTATTGTGCATCTGACACTCACAAAGTGTCTATTTATAATGGGCTAGGAACTGAGAATGTGGAATTGAACAAGATACAGCTTCCGTCTTCTCAGTGCATTGAGGCTAATAAGCATATGATAAATTATCAGAAGGGTTTTGAGAGATGCTATTATGCTATTATACAAATTGGTTTAAAACACTAATGGTACACATAAACTAGGTGACCAACATGTTCTTTAGCCCTAGAGAAGTCTTCAGAGAGTGAGAAGCACTAAATTGGTCTTAAAGGTTTCATGACATTTCACCAAGAAAAAGAGATTGAAGCTGGCTCTCCACGCAAAAGGTTCAAAAGCAAAGAGGTGCAAGAAGATGACATTGAGAGAAATGGAGAGACACTCTGGGTAACCAGATCACACTGCACATGAAAGAACAGTGAAGATTTCACTTAAAAAGAGGCTGATGCAGCCAGATGCGGTGGCTCGTGCCTGTAATCCCAGCACATTGAGAGGCCGAGGTGGGCAGATCAAGAGATCAAGAGATCGAGACCATCCTGGTCAACATGGTGAAACCCCTCTCTACTAAAAATACAAAAATTAGGGGGGTGTGGTGGCGTGGTGGCATGCGCCTGTTGTCCCAGCTACTCAGGAGGCTGAGGCAGGAGAATCACTTGAACCCAGGAGGTGGAGGTTGCAGTGAGCCCAGATCGCAGTGCACCAGGCATTCCAGCCTGGCGAGAGAGCGAGACTCTGTCAAAAAAAAAAAAAAGAGGATGACATCATGTTGTAAGGAGTTGTTTATGTCATGTAATAGAATTTGAGGAAACTTTGAGTTTTTAAATGGAGACTTTTTACCTGAATTGTGTAAAAATAACAGTAATAATAATTTTTTTTTTTTAACTAAATCAAGCCTCTTTTTATTCCTTTCTCTGACAACTTTCAAATTGTATGTGGGGAAGGGGGGTCCATGTGACATGTGGTTGAGATGCTACCTTTCCTTCTGGGTTTATTTTGTATTTTAATTGTCTGTATATGATTTCTTCCAGATCTTTCATTTATTTGTTTTTATAATGTGGTATGCATGCATCTTTGTAAGTTACCTTAATTCCTATTTTAAAGGAGGTTTAATATGAATGAACAAACAGAATGGAATATACATTGTAGCAAGAAGATAATGCTATGGATTAATTAATTTTACATAAAGGAAAACAAGGTTATATCAAATAGAATTTGTCTATATCTATGGTTACGTGTCTCACAAATTCACATGACTCTGAACAAAATGGAAAAATACAGAGAACTCACTGGAACCTATTGTTACTATAAGAGACATAGCCTGCAATTAATCTAATTTGTATGTCTTTTTCTGTGGCCATAATATACTATATTTAACATGCATGAATTTGGGGCATTATTCTTGCATTCCAAGTTTCTTTTTATCTATATCATCAGCAGTCTTATAAAACGTTACACATAACACACAAATAGAGTCTTTTAGAAGTAAGAGTATAAAAATAACCCTTTAGGGTGATTTGCACTGTGGCCAAAACCCCTTAGATATTTGTGTGAACAATGGGTGATCTTAATTTGAAAATGTATTGTAAGTTTGAAGTCTATTCCTTAGTAGTCAATTTCCTCAAACTTTGAATATTCAAAATATTTGAATTGTTGATAACTAGGCTGCAACAAAGCATCTGAATACCTAGAAAATCATATTGACTATTCGGTCCTCATAAACTTGCTGCTCCCCTAGTGTTAAATCAACTTGACTATTTAGAGGAAATTAAATGTTAGCCTTCAAAGAGGTTTATTCAAAATATGTATGAATTATCAGAGTAAAATTTGAAAAGAATTTCTTCCTTGTACAGATGAAATAAATGTGTTTATAAGTGCTGATGGGCAACTTAGTGTGATTCATCACTACTGGTCTTAGTTGTTATAGTCTCCTTTTACACTTTCTGTGTATATGATGTTTATTTCAACCTTCCTGTTTTTAAGTAGCTATTGTAACAAAAACTAAGTGCCTTAAATACTTCAGTTAGAACAAAGATGGCATTTTAGAAATATTTTATTTTTCTGGTCTTTATTCATAGCATGGATTACTTTGTGTTCAACTATCTTAGTTGAGTCAGGCAAGAGCTGACATTCTTTGAATGATAAAAATCTTGGTCAATTTATTGTAGAAAAACTTAAATAGTACCTTTAAAGCATTTTCATTAAGAGAGAAGGCTGTGTGGTACAAAGGAAAGAGTCTTGCACTGACAGTCAGTAGGGAAATAACTACTTGAAACTACTTGTTTCACTCACTATTTTAAAGCTGAACTCCCAAAATCTCTTTTCCACTGCCCATCAAAGTCCTAACTTCTTTTTTTCCTTAATTTTTCTCTCATTACATTCATTTCCTAATTATAATTCTCTCTCTTTTAATAACTGGCTATATGCCAAGTGCAGTGACATTTTTACACTTTTAATAAAATTTAATTATGAATCTAACTCTAATAATCAAGCATCTCAGGCTTTTTAAATTGAAAGTTAAACAATCCAATAATGTATACATCTAGAAAGAATGGCACAAGTTTTATTTCTAAAAGGAGCCATGTAAAATTAGCTTTAAAAGAGACATATATTATTTAATCACTGTTTTATTTATAACATAAACATTTGAAAGAGTTTTGCTGTTTTTGAACATGTTTCATGTAGGGTAAAAACACAAGTTGTCACCCTAATACACTACACAAACAAGTTGTCATGCTAACACACTGTACAAAAAACGTTTAGGTTCCAGGCATTATGAATCAACAGGCACAAGATTTACCTCCCACTTTATAAAACAGAAAAACAGACACTATATAAGTAACACTAGTTTTCAGAAATGGGATAGCAAACAGAACAGGACATTTGTTCCTGAGAAGAAGGACAGAAACAAGATGAGCTCTACCATTGCCCTAGCTGACTGCTTGGAGGCAGTTTACAGGCAATGTCATAGTGGAGAAACAGAGTCCAGATTTCTCATGAAGTTAAGGAGACAGAGCTAAGCAGTCCAAGAACCTAGAATTTGCAAAGCTAAATACTAGAGAGGTGACGACTTTATAAGGAGAAAGTCTTCGGATCTTGAGATGGAAGAGAGGTCTCTTTAAGCCCGTAGTTAGGCACTAAACTGTTCATGTGTGATAGGGAACTATCTGAGGCCACGGAAAGAACCACTGAAAAGAAGGAGGTCAGAGAATTCCCGAAGCTCAAAGAGGGCTGGTGTTCCCATCTGATAGTAACTTGGAATCAGTTTGCTTCTTTTGAAGTTTGTTTTAAAGCTCTTTTAAGAGCAGGTTTAGAATAGCCTTTAGTAGAACTGTTTTAGTCCTACTACTGAGGTGATATCCTTCTGAAGAGTCTACATGGTGCCTGTATTACAAGCTCGCTCTACTCACTAGAAAGACTGCAAAAATAAACTTTGACCTCTGTCTCATATCATACATAAACATTTACATTAAATAGATCATTGATTTGAATATAAGATCTAAAACTATAAAACTATTTTTAAAAATCATAAAAGAAAATACTCGTGAACTTAGTTTAGGTAAACATTTTTTGAATAAGGCACAAAAAGCATGCACCATTAAAAAGTTGTTAAACTTGACTTTACTAATTTTAAAAATGTTTGTGCTTCACAACCAGTATTAAGAAAATGAAAATTAAGATACAAATTGGATGAAAATATTTGCAAACATATGCCTAATATAAAACTTATATTTAGAGTAAAGAACTGTTATTGCATAATAATAATAGGACAAATAACTTTATATTAAAATAGGATAAACCAGAAAGTAAGGAAGTATGCAAAAACAAAAGATTTTGGCCATATCAAAAGGACACAGGAAACAACCTGAAAGAGTTCTCATCAGCCAAAGCTGGAACAATTCGACTAACAAAATAAATAAAGTACAATATAATTATAACCAAAGTATAAAACATTAATCCCGACATTAATTATCAAGTGAATAAATGTGGGGAAAGGGACAACTCTTCATTACAGAACAATTTCAAATCTTACGTGGAAATACTCCTTCCACTAGGAGGTAAGTCCCAAATTTCATGTTATGTTTACTAAGCTTTTTGTGAAGGGAAGACAAGGAAGCAGTAAGAGTATGCTAAGCTTTACGCTATTTAGGTTGAGATTTTCCATTCTTGACTTACTAAAGTTTACGATTTGCTTCAGAAAACCACAAGGATAAAAACCTGTAAGTAGAAGCAGAATACTATCCTCTAAATAACCTGAGATGATGAAAACAACCAAACCATCATTGATACAGCAAAAGAAACATCGAGGAATATAAGTAACAGAAACATTAACAAGAATAAAATTAACATGACTTCTTAAATACATATTAATAAAGATAAAGTGCTAATGTTAAGCCAAGTGGAATTCAAAACAGAGAGAGGCATCATAAATAAGGGATAGATTATAATGAATATATGATGGTTTATAAATGTACCTGCCAAATATTGCAGCAAAATACTTGGAGAAAAGAGATTAGAACCACAAGGAAAATAATTGAACATAAGTAAAATTAGAATGACAACACTGAATGTACTTTATGGCCTTTCACAGAAAAAATAAACAACATCAAAAAAGATATAAATAACTTAAATAATATAATTCATCAGATTAAGTGAATAGGCACAATGAACACAACTTTTTAAGTGTGCCTAGAAGGCAAAAATTTATAGCAGGCTAATTTGCTGCACACATCTACAGAATTTAGATATATGCAGCCAATTTATGTGCCAATTTATTTGATCATTTAAAATACAATTGTTACCAGAAACTAAAATACTGTTTCCTTTTTTTAAAAAACAAAAATCTCTCCTAAATGAATTCTATGTAACAGAAGAAATAAAAACTTTAAGTAAAATAATTTTTCATAATGAAAATATTTTTTATCAAATCTTGTAAGACATGAATAAACTAACACAAAATGATATATGTAAATAAAACATAGTCTTTTTTTTTGGGAAAAAAGTAATTATCTTTCTTTCCCATCACAAGGCTCATGGCTGAGGTACCTGTAACAGAAGACAGATTAACAAGTAAAAAGCTAGCAAATATGTGGGTGTTGTAACTCATGCCTGTAATCCCAGCATTTTGGGAGGCCAAGGTGGGAGGATCATGAGGTCCGGAGTTCAAGACCAGCCTGGCCAACATGGTGAAACCCTGTCTCTACTAATAATACAAAAATTAGCTGGGGATGGTGGCGGGCACCTGTAATCCCAGCGACTGGGGAGGCTGAGGCAGGAGAGTCGTTTGAACCTGACTGGTGGAGGTTGCAGTGAGCCGAGATCATGCCATTGTACTCCAGCCTAGGTAACAGGGTGAGATCCCGTCTCAAAAAAAGGAAAAAAGAAAAAAAAGAAAAAGAAAACTAGCAAATTTTCTTAATATGAAGTATATGTGATGCAGATGACTTCAGAAATAAAGATGGAAAGAAACAGGGAAATCTGTATGTTTATATACTTAGGTTTGATAAAGAGTGGACAGTTGTGGGGAAGTATCATTAGACAAAATAGGGTAACAAACTGGAGGGAATTGGCAAGGTCTGTTTATTCAGATTCTTCTCTGTGTCCCTGAGTTTACTGAGATAGGAACACTTCTTTCCTATGAGGATAGGGTGGGCACCCCTGGAATGAAGTCTGTCATATTTTTGGGTAGCGTTTCCTGACCCACATCAATATAAAAACAACAATAGAATAATAATAAAAAAAGAACATAAAGGAGGCACACAAAAAATGTTGTGAAAAAATACAACAGAAGATAGATCAAGCATCTCAACAATAATAGTGTTGAACACCCCTGTTAAAATAAAATAAATCTTTTCACATTTTATTTAAAAAATCCAACTGTGTGCTATTAGCAAATGATAAAATCCAGGTCTGATGAGACCCAGAACTTGTAAAAGTGTGTGACTCTCTTTAAGAAACTGAAAATATCATTATAAATACAATCTGACGCACAACTTTGGAAGCTTCCTAAGATGGATATCTTATTAGTTTGATGTTCAAGCTGCCTCCAGTTGCACAATTGGCATATAAAACAAAATAAATAGGAAAGCTAAAAATAAAGATTACCGAAGGTAAGCCAAAACAAAAAGAATAATGCTAATAGATGAATAAAATTTAATACAAAAATAGGAAATAAGAAATAGAGGATCAGTTTATGTTTATAAAATTTCCCAAAATATATAACAATTATAAAGAGTTCTGTAATGAATGAAACAAAATGCATTTAGTTAAATATTTTTTAAATAAAGAGGTTTGTGAGAAAAAATATTTAATAAAGAAGCATATATTTATTGAAATTTAAGTAGATTACGTATAATTAAGAGCTTATAAGAGGATTATGATATAATTTGGTTGGTATATATTATGGGATGATATATGAAATATAGATGTTAAAATTTTAAAATTTGAATATAATTTTAAGTATACATAAATCAAATATATCATAAAATGGAATTGTGTTGTGAAGCATTATTTATAGTTTTATTTTATATATAATTATATTTTAATTCTCCATAGAACATTTACTGGGCAAAATTTAATGCTAGGAATGTTTCAGAAGAAGTATCGCTAAAACCTCATTTAAAAATTTTCACAAGGACTTATTCTCAAAAATATTTAAAGAGCCATTTATTTTATCTATAGATAGTGGTTATCTACTTTATTATCCTTTTATTTGACTCTCTTCTACACTTTTAGTTTCCTTCAAACTTTGTAGGAAATATTTTTCAGTGTCCTTTTGTGATGGATTGGAGATGACTTCTGCCTCTTTTCAATTTTGGATTACTACAGAGTGACTTTCCCTACACCAGTTACTGGCTATAAACGGAGTTCTTTATTTGGCAGAAGTCTGGGATGTATGGCCTTGGGTATCTGCGAACTGAATGCAATAGTACCTGTACAGACTAATAGAAAAACACTTAAGAGGCTATATTGTGAGTGTTTGAGAATTTTATCCATTCAGGAGTCCTATTCATAGTTAAGAATCTATAACCATAATTGTTTCTATTTCATTCATTGCTATTATACTCATCTTTTCTTCATATATATTACATAGAAAAGTTCTTTTTTTTTTTTTCCTGATTAGTACATGAGACCATACATACCTAACCAGTATAACCCATGACATTTCCTTGGCCTAAAAATGAAGTCACATCTGATTTCAAAATGTAAATCACATTATTAAACACTCACTGGCTTCCAAAATCTCTCTCTCTGTCCCATTTTCCCATTAAAAATTGTTCTGGAAATATGGGGAGTTATCCATTACAAAGAGGTATTCTTATTTCCAAATACCTCCTTTTTGGAAAAATTGGAACAACTTGAATAGTTCAAAAGCAAAATCCACATTTTCTGCTATAGTTACCTCAATTTGTGCGAAATATTGTCCCTCTTGAAAACAGATATACTAACAGGAGCATACATTGACTGCTGAGATGATTCTAATACTGATCTAGATTTTTAGAAAGTTATGGTGGAAAATTCTTTTAAGACAGAATTATGTGAATCCTTCTGAGTTATATTCCTAGGCTACTTGCAGTTGTTCTTATTGCCTGCCCAGGGGCTAGCCCAGTAAACTAGTTGATATTGAGAAGGACAAAACTCCTCAATTCACAGAAAAGATTTTGTTTCACCCTGACTTTAGGGAAACAAGTGTGGATTTGCCCTAAAGTTGCAAAACTAAAGATGCCAAAAAGGTGCATTTCTTAAAATAAAGAAGCTGAAATGATATTTGGCAGCTTCTTTCCCTGAAATGTTAATTTCTATGTAATAACACAGTACCATTTCAGATTCTGTGTAACTAGGCATTGAACTCGTTAATCTCCTTTGAAAGACACCTGGATTATTTGGCTTCACTATTTATCTGGACAAAATAGCAAAACTATTCAAGAATGTGTAGATTTATCAAGTCATAAATAATTCATTGCATTAAGCATATAATAGTACTCAACATTTAAATAAATGAACTAACAACTACAGATCTTTTGATTAGTGATATATAGAGCTTTCAGTTATTTTTTATACCTCCAGTAAGGGTAATGATCTAAGTAAAACATCTAGTCCAGCACTGGTACAGATATTTAATTTGATAATTAATATAGGGATAATTTTTCAGATCCTAGTATAGTCAGAAGCTTAGCTGTACATAACATATACATGGAACTTCAAAACAATTCCATGAGGTAGTTGTAGTTATTCATAAGCTGGGAAATTAAAGCTGAAAAAATTAGATTAACAACTCAAAGTCAAAAAGCTAAAAGGTAGTCAATACAGAATTTGAACTTGGGCCTCTTGACTCCAAGTCTAACACACTTTACCCCACGTGGACCTAAGCCAACATGACAGGAAATGATGAGATGTTCCATATGTTTCCATCTGGTGGATTAAGAGAGTATATTGAAACCAAAAAAAAAAAACAAAAAACAAAAACATCACATAAACGTTACCTTGGTAAGCCATCTTGAATATATATCAGTAATGTAGATACTTTATCTGTAAAGACGTTTGAAATATTCATTCTTGGCCTATATCATATAAACACACTTCTTTTATTGAAACTTCTAGCCTAGGTACTAAAGAGAATGTAAAGATGAGTAAAAATATAATTCCTGACTTCAAGTTACTTGTTTGAGGACCTAGGGTTCCCACACACATTTTAGGTATTTTGGCATCATCACGCTTAATCCTCAAAACTACTTAATTGGGTTGGTGACTCCTTTGGCCTAGTTTTCCCAGGCTAACTACTGCATAGTAAAAATTTAATATTATAGTAAAAGTTTGTGTGGGATCATACTGGGCAGAGGGAATAAGAGGGCATTATGTTGAATGATGAATATTCAGCACGTAACTGCAAAATACCCAAATTATCCAACCTTCTTCAGAGTCTCCCTCGGACAGGAGCGGTGACTCACGCCTGTAATCCCATCACTTTGGGAGACCAAGCGGAGTAGATCACAAGGTCAGGAGATCAAGACCATCCTGGCCAACATGGTGAAACCCCATCTCTACTAAAAATACAAAAATTAGCTGGACATGGTGGCACATGCCTGTAATCCCAGCTACTTGGGAGGCTGAGGCAGGAGAATTGCTTGAACCCAGGATGCAGAGGTTACAGTGAGCCCAAATCGCGCCATTGCACTCTAGCCTGGGTGACAAAGAGAGGCTCCATCTCAAAAACAAAAAAAAAAAAAAAAGTCTCCCTCATCAACTTCCTCTTCCTTTTTCTATCATATCTCGAGGAAACTCTGCATCTCCCTTTCTGAGTACAGTATTTTTTCTTAAAAAGTTAAAAAAGATGATTTATTTGCACTCAGGAAACAAACAAACAAACAAAAACAACAAACTCTAGAAGCAAATACCAGGCTCAGAATATGACGCTCCCAGATATGGCACTTTGGCATAAGAGAAAGGTCACTCTCTGATCTTTTCCCACATTTCCCTCTTAAAGTCATAAAAAGAATTCACTCTTTCTTCTCCCCTGGAAACCCACATGTGGCAGGTATCCTCTCCTATACCCAGAAGAAAGTAATGCAAAGAGACACAGAGAAACATCTGAACAAATAGGCCTAAGTTTTCCTCAATTGGTTACTATTAGATGATACTCCTTTAGCCCAAACCTACTTCTATATGACTGTTTATGTTTCATCAAACCTAAGCGTAAAAATACAGTTTTCCCTGGGCCTTTGTGTTTTCATTCCTAAAGGCTCCGTGCCACATAAAACTTGAATAAAGAAATTTGCTATACTTTTTTCTTCTAATCTGTCTTTTGTTATAGAGGTGTCAGTCATTAACAGTGATGGGTAAGGAAAAGATATTACTTTTTCTCCCCTATATGAGCAAGAGTCACTACCCTCCTCAGAAGGAGCAGGGGTGGAGATAGGCTAGAATAAATGACACTTTTCATGAGAATCAGAAATCTTGCTGGCTTACTTAGAAATAGAACCAGGATTCAGATGATGACTAGCTAGAATCTAAACTAGCATTTTTCCAGGAAATCATTCTACCTTTCCCATAAACCACTATAAAATATGATCATGTGTAAAAAACTAAAAGACTACCAGAATTATCTTTTCCACTTAATTCAAATAAAACGTATTTATTCAGAAAAAAAAAAAAAAATGAATGTTTGTTGTCCAAGGATGACTAGAATTTCCCATCTAGCTCATTTTTTTTTCAATGTTCTACATTCTAAGAATGGTTTTAGCCTGCTAATTAACACTTAGCTCAGACTTCACTCATATAACCAAAGGGGAACTTCTTTCTATGTTAAATTTTCAGTAGAAACAAACTAACAAACAAATACCCAAATGAGCAAATAAAATCTTATGCTTGAGGCTTTAGGTTGTTAAATATTATTTGGGGCAGTAGAGTCCTATTATGTTTTTTTAAATAGCATTAATATTTTTAAATACTGTTAATAATTCTTAATATGAGTTGAGAACTAAAATGTGCATGACATATCCCCCAGTACTTTGTTAATATTATTTTATTAAATTCCCTCAAAAATTGATAAGGCTATTTTATTCCATTTATACATTAAGCAACAAATATAAGGTAAGAGGCTGTGATAATGCAGCAGTTAAAATTTATGGGTATCTAATGTCAGCAGCCAGTTTTGAACACTTAAAACAGAGGTCTCAAGTTCAAAATCTTACCAAGAAACAGGCAGATGATATTAACAAGTGGAACAGTTAGAAAGGAGTAAGTTAGGTAGTGGGGGAGACCATGAGATGCTACAAAGCACATGCACTGTTGTCTAAAGCATTCATTCTCAACCCAGCTTTATCGACACCAAGGGATAAATATTGGTCCTTACAGGGTATGAGGAAGAAAATCTTACTATATTAACATATAAAGCCTTGATATACATACAAATATACATCTATATGTAGTACTACAATTTCATGGGATAAGGAGGGGTCATGATGAAAAATAATGTTAAGAAAAACAACAAAGACCACTGTTCTTGCCAGATTTTGCCATGATAGAATTGCTAGAACTTTCACATTTTTCAAGAAAATCGTATATTCTATTTTTTTACATGACATTTTCTAATTTCAAAAATACTATATAAGTCAAACTAAATATATCTGTATGGCAGATTTGGTCCAGGGAGAGGGTCAAAGCAAAAATTGCACTGGAACAAACATACGTGAGCGAGGAAGACTCATTCAAGTCTATTGCATTATGGGAATAAAACCGGAACTCAGTCAAAACTCAGCTCTGCTGAAACAAAATTCTGTGTTAAGTTTGTAGTATGTAAACTAGAAATTGAACTTGAATCTTGGACTTCAAATAGTTACACATTTTTAAAACATTATATCGCTTTAACTGTAATTCCCTTAACATTGCCATTGATATTTATTTTGTTTTTAGGTATATTTAACCCAAACATGTACTTAGGAACTGCCAAAAAAGGAAAAATACTCACAAAGAACCATATACTTTGTTTGTCTAACAGCTAAAACCTTTTATAAACTTATAAGTCAGTGTTGTTAATGAACAAACAATAGACCTTAAAAATGCCAGTTTTTATTTACAAAATTTCAGTTGGGCCAAAAATAAGATTGTAATAAAGGTAAATTTCATCAGATTTATTAGGATGGCAAGCAGAACTATTTTCAAGGAAAGGTTATTAGTGATTGTTGAAAATGTATAAAAAGCAAAACATTTTACTACCGTTTAATATGTGTAGTGATTTAAAACATCCAAACAGTGAATTCAAAGAAAACAATAATAAAATATTAGAAAGAATATGGTTGATTTTTTTACAGTGAGCCATACTTTAGTTTTATATGAATCATAACTAAGCATTATATATTTGTATGTACAAATAAGCATGAATGACCTCAACTTTGCTTTTGTTAAAACTGGTTGAACTTAGTCCAAACTGTTTACCTGGAAATATTTTCCATGAATTTCAAGCCTTTATAAAAATAATTTAGATCCAAGGAATTAAAAATTAAACTTCATTAACAATATAGAACTTAAAGCCATTATTCTAGTAGACAAAAGTGGGTTTCAGTCCAACTTTGCCACTTACTTGCTATGTGACCTTGGAGAACATGAGGACACAGCCTTGAAACTTTCCAATCACTGTGACCCTCCTCTTCCTCTGCACTGCCTCTCTTATTCCCTTCCCCTCTCACCTCTCCATTGATCTACATATTCTCTTCTTTCTCTTAATCTTTTCTTCTTCCTTATTTTTATTATATGGAATTAATTTAGTAGCCATCTCCATTTGAAATAAAAATTTTGAACTCAGTGCAAGTAGGATTGTTCATATATTTTAATAGATTTAAGACTATAAGCATTTAGAACTTAAGAATGTAACTTTCATAGAAATTACCCAATATAAATCACACTTGATAAGAGTGATTTGTCCTCAGCTTTATATTAGAAATTGAGGCATTGCTTCAACTCTAATGCAAAGTGGACTTGTTATTGCTCTTAAGTTTGCTTCCGGCTTTGTAAGTTGACTGAGATAACTATCATCTGCTGGCATACTGAAAGCTCTTTCTGAGGTATGTTAACTTGAGGGGCTAGAAGGGCTGGCTGAGATCCTATTACATGCACAGTGCTGTAAATCTGTATGAATTTATACTAACCAGTACTGTACGAGAGTGGAAATATTTTCTTCTGATCCCCAATGTTTTTAGAAAATTTTCTGCCACAGAAGATTTCAAAGATGCAGAAAATTACAAAGATGTAGCAGTTAATGCTTATGAGAAGGAGAAGGACAATGAACTCAGGAGTGTGATTGTAAGGAGACTAAGGAACTGAGGTAAAGGTATTGGATGGTTATTGATGCCACCATGAATATAGACTAGAAACGACATGAACAGAAATATATTAAATCAGGTGCTTAATTCATCCATGAATAAAAGGAAGTTACTGATAGAGGAAAGGGAAGGCTGATAGATTATAGCAATATGGAGAGAGCGGGAAACAGACTTAGTGACATACTTGTCAAAAAACTTGGGGTATTTGAAGATCAAGGCAGACACCATTTCAAAGTAGTAATGGGGGTCAAAAGAGCCCCTATGTGGAACTTGGTAGAAGGATAGACAACAGAGGAAAGATGACAACATGGAAAAGGAAGATTTTACATGGGGCAAAAATTTGAAAAATTTGAAGGTCTAGGGATTTGCTTTTATTAACTATAAATTCTAATGGGGGGAAAATAAGTACGATAAGTGAATAAAAATAACATTAAGGGGATAAGTTTTAGATGAATAACTGTTTTCTGGTGCTGATGAAGTCTCAGGCATGGCGGATTAGGTCTGATAATCACTTAGGTAAGATAGTTGTGCTTCCGGAATTGGTGGGTTCTTGGTCTCACTGACTTCAAGAATGAAGCTGCAGACCCTCGCCGTGAGTGTTACAGTTCTTAAAGATGGTGTGTCCAGAGTTTGTTCCTTCAGATGCTCAGATGTATCTGGAGCTTCTTCCTTCTGGTGGGTTCATGGTCTCACTGTCAGGGGTGAAGCTGCATACCTTCAAGGTGTGTGTTACAGCTCTTAAAGGCAGCCTGTCTGGAGTTGTTCATTCTTCTTGGTGGGTTCGTGGTCTTGCTGGCTTCAGGAGTGAAGCTGCAGACCTTCGTGCTGAGTGTTACAGCTCATAAACGCAGCGTGAACCCAAAGTGTGAGAAGCAGCAAGATTTATTGTAAAGAGTGAAAGAATAAAGCTTCCACAGTGTGGAAGGCGACCTGAGCATTGCCATTGCTGGCTTGGGCAGCCTGCTTTTATTCCCTTATGTGACCCCACCCACGTCCTGCTGATTGGTCCATTTTACAGAGAGCTGATTGGTTATCTTACAGAGAGCTGATCCGTCGGTTTTGATAGAGTGCTGATTGGTGTGTTTACAATCCTTGAGCTAGACACAGAGTGCTGATTGGTGCATTTACAATCCTTGAGCTAGACACAGAGTGCTAGACAGAAAAGTTCTCCCCATTAGGTTAGCTAGGTATAGAGTTAGCTAGATAGGGAGCACCAATTGGTGTATTTACAAACCTTGAGCCAGACACAGAGTACTGACTGGTGTATTTACAAATCCTGAGCTAGACACAGAGTGCTGATTGGTGTATTTATGATCCTCTGGCTAGACATAAAAGTTCTCCAAGTCCCCACCAGATTAGCTAGATACAGAGTGCTGATTGGTGCACATACAATCCTCAGGCTAGATATAAAAGTTCTCCAAGTCCCCAACAGGCTCAGGAGACCAGCTGGCTTCACCTAGTGGATCCTGCATCCGGGCTGCAGGCGGAGCTGCCCGCCAGTCCCAAGCGGCACCTGCACTCCTCCACTCTTGGGCTGTTGATGGGACCAGGCCCCAGGGAGCAGGGGGCAGCGCCCTTCCCAGAGGCTCAGGCCCCGCGGGAGCCCACCGGAAGTTGGGGAGCTCAGACAAGGAGGGCTGCAGGTCCCCAGCCCTGCCCGGAGGGGAGGCAGCTAAGGCCCTGCCAGAATTTGAGTGCAGCGCCGGCGGGCCGGCACTGCTGGGGGAGGCGGGCAACCTCCCAGCTGCTGGCCCGGGTGCTAAGCCCCTCACTGCGCTGGGCAGGCGGGCGCGGGCAGGCGGGCGCCTGCAGGCCGCTCCATGTGCAGGGCCCTTCTAGCCGCCACCCGGCCCGCGCCCGCAGGAAGGAAGTCGCACTGACCCTGGAGCACTGCGCAGGCTTGGTTCCCGCCCACGCCCCTCCCTCCGCACCTCCAGGCAAGCAGAGGGAAGCGGCTCAGGCCTCAGCCAGCACAAAGAGGGGCTACCGTGGTGCTGTGGCGGGCTGAAGGGCTCCTCGAGCGCTGCCAGAGTGGACGCTGAGGCCAAGGAGGCGCTGAGAGTGAGGGCTGCTAGCACATTGACACCTCAGCTGGACATTTTAAACTAGGTACGTATAAACCTATTAGGCAACTGCTCTCTCCTGCTTATCCCGGTACAGTGGAGATCAAAGAAAAGTAAATGCTGGCCAGGCGCGGTGGCTCACGCCTGTAATCCCAGCACTTTGGGAGGCCGAGGCGGGTGGATCACGAGGTCAGGGGATCAAGACCATCCTCGCTAACCGGTGAAACCTCATCTCTACTAAATTAGCCGGGCGTGGTGGCGGGCTCCTGTAGTCCCAGCTACTCGGGAGGCTGAGGCAGGAGAATGGCGTGAGCCTAACAGGCGGAGTTTGCAGTGAGCCAAGATTTGCAGTGAGCCAAGATCGCGCCACTGCACTCCAGCCTGGGCGACACAGCGAGACTCCGTCTGAAAAAAAGAAATGTAAATGCCTCCCCGGGGAACAATTCTCCTAGGTAGCTCAAGCGCATTTCTCTGAGCAGTTTCCCTTTAGAGAGGATGTGGCTAAAGTAGTAACTATCTCAGCTACAGCAGGTTTCTAGGAACTACATCTGCACAATTGTATGATGCTTCCCCTGTTGGAGCAGAAAATGAATAGATGCTCCCTCTTCATATATTAAATGGTGGTGTAGTGGCTTAAGAACACTATAGAGCGAGCAGCATGCTCCTTCACTACAGCAGTGTGGTTTTGTAGTGTCTACAATTCGTAGCCTGTAGATGCTGTCTATTTTTCCTATGGTGCCTAACGCAAAATACATAGATACTCAGGTTTGAAATGGTAAAACCCAAAGACCTTTCAAAGGCAAATTCAGTATTGCCCCATAAAGAAATCTTGAAAACTCAAGACATGCTGGACTGCAATAGTAATTTACTGTTTGTGCAATCAACTCAGTCAATAAAACATAAAAAATAATAAATAAAAATCCTCAAACTCCAAAAATAGAAGCAAAACATCAAGTCTGGAGCTGGATAAGTGAAAACTATTCAACACATACTTACATTGTAATTGAATTGCACATAATCAAAGATAGAGGGGAGGTATTAAACTAGTAAAAGAGAAAAGACATTATTTGCAGAAGCATATCAGGCAGATAGCAGACTTTTTCAGTGGCTAAAATAGTCTCTAGAAGCATGCACCCCACCCCCCCACCCTTCGACCACCAAAAAATACTATCTTCAGTGCTTAGGATAAAATAATCATATCAAAATTCCATTTCCAAGTAAATAAACCATTGAAAACGAAGTTGAAAGCAGGACAATATTAGAGATTTTAAAGACTAAGAGTGTTTACTAGTTGCAAACGCAGCCCAGTGTAAAGGATATTCCTCAATACAATGAAACATGAAGCTTAAGGAAAAAGTGGGATCCCCCAAAGATGATGAGCAAAGAAATCAGTAAAGCATGCTGATGAATCTAAATGAGAGTTGGCATGAAAAAAAATTGTTATCGGATGTTTTTAAAATGCCTTGGAACTGATGTATTTAAACACGATACATATATATTATAAATCTTTTATAGCTTATATAGTGTGGGAAGAAAAATGGAAATACTGATTAATCTTACAGTTTATTAAGATAGACATGCATAGTCAAAATTTATGAGCAAGCACTAAAAAAAACAGGTATAATAAAAATAACTTTCAAAGCAGTGAAGGGTAGAAAAAGAGTAAACTCTGTAAAGCAAACAGGTAAAGTGTAAGAAGGGATTTAAACAGCTCAATTGTAATAAATAGCAAAATAAAAAGACAATAAAAAAGCATGATGAAAAATTAAAAAGAGGAAAAGAAGCCTAAATGTGTCTGTAATTGAAATAAATATAAATCTGGAGATGAGGCTTTCATTTCTGGCAATATGTTGAATTACATGCATTGAAAAATTACTTGCTTCAAAACATTTAATGCGCTTTATAAAAGGCAACAAATGTCAATTAAGATGCCTAGTTTAATTGAAAATGGAGAATACACAAAGAAGAAAAATCGCAGAAAGCCAATATGATAAGAATATTATGTTTTCATTTCCTGGGGCATTTATTAATATCAATAACAGTGCTGAGGTTTAGCCATCCAGAGACAAAGGTTAAAGTATGAGGTATACGAATTCATGGAGTTAGAACTGAGGTATGCAACTAAATATGGTACTCTTGAAAGACTTTAGCGTCTATTGAAAAGTAGACTACTTAAAATCTATCCTTTTGCTAATGTAGACTGTAGAGAAGTTTCTAAGCCTATGCCTGAGATCTGAATTAATAATTAAAATAATTTTTTTTGAGAATTCCAGCTTTAGGTCTGCCTCATGTGAGTTTTGGGATTGAATTTACATTACTTTTTTGACATGGAAAATTAATATAAAAGTAGTTCCTATCTGAGGCACCTGAAAAAAAATATAAAAACTTTCTGGAGAAATGTTCAAAATAAACAGTGTTCAAAATTGAGCTTACAAGCTAAAATTAGGCAATATAATAGAAAGTAATTTATTCTGATCAAGAGTGATCAGGAACCACACACACACACACACACACATATGAATAAAAATTCTTGAAATAGGAACTTCCTTAAACTTGTAATGGATGTTAACAAAAAGAGGAACTAACATACTTAATAGGGAAATTATAGAATTGCCCTTATAATCAATACCAAGACAAATGTTCTACTGTTACCCTTAATATTTCTACCAAAGTAATAACCAAAATAATAAGTTCATAAAAGACACAGCAATAATATAGATAAAAGATAAATAAAAACTTGTCATTGGTTTCATAGTAAATTCAAGAAATCCGTTTTAGAATTAAATAGATCAATAAGTTTATTAGATACAAATACCAGCAATCTTCTCATATTCTTGCAATAATCAATCTAAACTAAAATAAATATGTAAATAAAAGCAATTCAGAGACTTAAACAGGTTGCAACAAGAATCATACGGCACCTACAAGTAAGTGTCACAAAATTTTGAAAAAAACTATAAACATTATTGAATGATATAAGATAAAATTTGTTTTAAATAAGTGGAGACATATATCTTCCCAGATCAAAAACTAAATGCTATAAAGATAAAAAAAACTTTCCAAATTAATCTGCAAACACAATGCAAATAAATATAATTCCAACAAGATAATTTATAGAGCATGACAAATTAATTTTAAAATACATTTGGAGTGAATTGTGTCACAACTCTTAAAAAAGAAGTAGTAGAAGGAAATTGCCCTACTATATACAAGAATTTTTTTTACAATGTAACAGCAATGAAAATCATGTAGAATATGAAGAAATAAATCATTTGATCTATGCAGCAGACTGAGAGCCCAAGAAGTGATACATATGTGAAATGGATAAGTTAAAAAGTTAGAAAATGTATTTTAAAATTAGACTTGTTCCTTATGCCCTAAAGTTAAGTGCACTTTGGTTTTAAAATATCACCAGAGAAGACATTGACAGCTTTTAGAGAAATAATCTTAGTAGCAGGAAAGTCTAAATAAGAGTAAAATAAGGTGCAAACCACAAATAAAACGATTGATATCTTTAATAAAATAAAGATTAATAAATATTTTTGGAAAAGATACCAAAAATAATGTAGAAAGTCAAACATCAAACAGATATAAAAAGACATATAATCTATTTTTCCTTAGATATTGCTGCGTATGTTTACAATGTTGGCCGGAATTTGGAAGCTGGTGAAGTGATTTCATATTATCAGGGCTGCTTGCCGTACACTGATGATGGCAAAGGAAAAGATGCAAGAAATGTGAGTTATTAATGATGTCTTGAGCTGCTGGATAAAGCAATTTTGGAGACTCGTTATGTTGGACTCTATTATTGAGTGACATAGTTTCCTCTTGCTTTTGTAACAAATTACCGGCCAGGCGCGGTGGCTCAAGCCTGTAATCCCAGCACTTTGGGAGGCTAAGACGGGCGGATTGCGAGGTCAGGAGATTGAGACCATCCTGGCTAACATGGTGAAACCCCATCTCTACTAAAAAATACAAAAAAACTAGCCAGGCGAGGTGGCGGGCGCCTGTAGTCCCAGCTACTCGGGAGGCTGAGGCAGGAGAATGGCGTAAAACCCGGGAGGCGGAGCTTGCAGTGAGCTGAGATCCGGCCACTGCACTCCAGCCCGGGCAACAGAGCGAGACTAGGTCTCAAAAAACAAAACAAAACAAAAAAAAATTACCACAAATTCAGTGGTTAAACACAATAAAAACTTATCATACATTTCTGGAAATCAGATGTCCAAAATGGGTTTTAATGGACTGAAATCAAGGTGTTAGCAAGCCTGTATCAATTTCTAAAGGTTTTAGAAGATAGTCTGTTTTCTTACCTTTTTCAATTTTGAGAGTCTCTTTATATTCTTTGGCTCATTGCCCTCTTTTAAACTTCAAAGTCAGCAATCACATCACTCCAACCTCTACTTCCATTTACATTTCTCTTTGACTCCTACTCACCTGTTTTCTTTTTTCACTTAAAAATATCCTTGTAATTATATTGGTCCCATCTGGATAATCAAGGATAATATCATCATCTCAAGGCCAGCTGATTGGCAACCTTAATTCTATCTGTAAACTTAATTCTCCTTTGCCATGTAAGTAACACATCCATAGTTCCTAGGATTAAAACACAGACACTTTTGGGAAGCCATTATGCTGCCTATCACAAGTGAATTAAATTTCCTATTGGTTTAAGCTAGATAGTTACCGTTTTCTATAGTGTACACTTAAGTCATCTGGATGCATTACTCTTTAATTGCTTGTAGCTGCTACTACTAATTAGTATCACTTGCTGAGTCCTTACATTCTGGGAGTAAGCATCTTAACACATTTAATTCTTATAAGAACCCTATGCATTAGTTATTATTGACATCATTCTTTTACAGAGGGAAAACTGAGGGACAGATTGAGCAACTTGTGGAAGGTCCCCAGAATTTGAGTTTTAAACTACTATGCTACATTGCTCTTCTGTAAGTTTGAAATTTCCATAAATGAAAAGAAACAGAAATGAAGTTTAGAAACCTAAAATATAAGTTTAAAAACTTAAAAAAAGTATAACTTCAGCCTTATGAAGCACTCTTACCATTTTAAAAACATAGCCTGGACATATCATCATAGGAGTCCATATCTGCACAGTGTGGTGTTAAAATACCTGTCATGGGGTTCCCTTTTTTTTTTTTCTGCATTGTCAGAATAGACTGCTCTTAATTGCCAGTGAACGTTTTGAGAGGAGTTCTTGTTTGAAGATCCTGTTCCTTTGCATTTTCAGTGTGCTGCTGTGGTTCTGCTTGTCTGGCCATCCTGATGGATGTTATGCTTTGCATTTGGTTAACAGTATGTTTCATTTGCTAGATGTCAACTTCAGTCCCTTAAAAAATCCATTTTTTCTCAACTTGCACTTGCTTCTCAATCTCTTCAATTATTTCCTAATTTTATCTTTCTAATCTATTCTCAGCAATCAGTTATTTAATTAATGTATTAGCAGAGGTGGAAATTCATAATTGGATGTCTCTTGATTATTAACAGAAAACTATTAGCAGTCAAGAAAAAATGTAAATACTGATTTAAGATTAGAAAACATTACTAAATATACTAGGCATTTCCATTTTTATAGCAAAATGTCATTGGAATCCATTTTATGTTAAGCATTGTGTTAATATATTTTGTAAATTAAAAGTAGGCTGGGTGCAGTGGCTCACACCTATAATCACAGAAGTTTGGAAGGCTGAGGTGGGCAGATCAATTGAGCCCAGAAGTTTGAGACCAGCCTGGGCAATATGATGAAAGCCTGTCTCTATAAAAAATACATAAAATTAGCTGGGTGAGGTGGCACACACTTGTAGTCCCACCTATTCAAGAGGCTGAGATGAGAGGATCAATTGAGCCCAGGAGGTAGAGGTTGCAGTGAGCTGGGTTGCATTCACTCATACAGTGAGTGAGTTGCATCCACTGCACTACAGGCTGAGTGACAGAGTGAGACCTGTCTTAAAAATTATTAATAAATAAAGGAGAAAGAAAGAAAGAAAGAAATTTAAATTATTTCAAACTTTTCTTTAAAGCAAGTTGCAGCTCTGTCACCTATTTGAATGTGAAGCTGTGATTGTACAGAGTATATGTAATGACTCAACCCAACAAATATTTATTATTTGCAAAGCACTACTGTGCTCTACTATGGTGAATTCAAAATTTGGGCAAAGCAAGTTTCTAACTCTCAGGGGTATATGCTTTTATAGTACAGTTAGACTTTACACAAAAATATGTATTTTAAAGCAGAATTTTAAAAGCATTCTGAAGAAGGTACAAAACAATCGGAAAGACTATTACTTAGCAGAGTTTATAGGAGATATCCTGCAATTCAGCTTTTCTCCAACATGCCTGATCACAAGACTCATTGAGAGTGCTTACTAAAAATGCAGAATCCCTGCATTCCCTTGAATGTTCTGATTTGGTACCTTCATGAGGACCTGAGGATTTATTTTGTTTCACAAGAAACTTTTATAACTTTTATGCTCAGTCAAGTTAGGTAATTGCAAATATAGAAGAAAATCTTTGCATTGATTTTGAAAGATGGGCAGTTATTTAAAGAGGTTATTGAGGGGGAAAGCACTTCAAGCACAAAACCTTTTGAACAAATGAGGCCAAAATGGCAGAATGGCTTCAGTTAATATTCATTCATTCACTCATCCATTTATTCACCAAGCAATACAGGACAGAGAGAATAAAAATATCAATAAGACACAAAAACTGCCCTCTAAGAATCCTTTGTAAAGATTGAAAAATGTATATATACATGAATAGGTATGCAAATATTCATTCAAATATATAGACATCTATGAGAGAGCTAAATGATTTCCTAGCTTTGGAGAATGAGAGACTAAGTGATCAATAAGGTTTTGTTCATGAACTTCAAGGCAAGGTATATTTTGCAGACTGTCAGATTTCCAAGAAAAGCTGCCTGTGGTAGTGAAATGGCAGTTCAAACAGGCAGACTGTCGGAAATTCTGCATACGATGAAAATTGAAACATACACATCTCACAACCACTGCTGCACACTCCAATAGAAATGACTATTGGAATATAAAAATAGCTATAGGTGGGAGAAAAGGGAAAAGGCAAATGTAAAAGCAAATGAAGTCATTTCTACAATCTTAATGGCTGCAGTTGGTGTTGAGTTCTCTGATGCTAGGTAAGAAATGTGACAACTGCTGTTAGAAGAGGAAACAAATCTTCTTTTTAGAAAACTGCTTTGATGAGCATTTTGGTTATGAAAAGTAAATTAGCCTCATTCTGGAATGGAAGGAGAAGGTTAAGACATGAGGAGAAGTTACACAAATGGTATTGATAGACAACGGTAATGTGGGATGAGTTTCTGTATTCTAAATGTATTTTCCAGATAAGACTTTCTTGGGAAGTCTGGGACAGAAACAGACAAATATTTCTTCTGTGAATGCTCGCCACTTTGTTTCCCTGTTCACCAGGATTCCAAATAATGCAATTGGTAATGTAATTTTTCATCACCAGATCTTCCAAGGAAATGCAAAGTATCAAATAAATACCAGAGCACATAGATTACAGCCACCTGTCTGAGGTTAAATCCCACCTTTGATGTGGTTTCAATGTGTGGGTCTTTCAATAAATCAAAACTGCTCTATATTTCAGTTTCTTAATCTAATGAAAAAGGAGAAAAATAGCAATTGTAGGATCCAGTTTATAGAGTTATTAAGAAGATTGTTACCAAAACACCAAGGGTTCAGTCTAGATTCTGCCACTCACCACAGAGAAAGCCAATCACTGAGACAACAAATATTGCCAGGGAAGAAGGCCTTAATTGGGTGCTGCAGCTTTGGACATGGGAGATGAGTCTCAAGTCCATCTAACTGACCAAGTTAGGGATTTACATAGTGGGGAAGAAATGTAATTACATGTGGGTAAACAGGAATTAGGGAGGGGTAAAGAAAAGGAATTGTTCAACAGGAAGCAGGTGGTGAAAAAAGGAAATCAGGATGAGTAAGAGGTCTGGCATCTCATTGTTCAGATGCAGTGATCTGGTAAGTTTTTGCTGGTAGTTACTGTCTGGAAGGGCTGATGGGAAATAAACCATAAACATCAGTTCTATGGGACAATTGGGCTGGTGTCAAGATGAAATGAGTGTATCATGTAATGTATTTAGAAAATCGACTGTTGCTTTGGAAAATAAAAAGAGAGGACACTTGAAAAGTCTACCCCAGGTCCATAAAGCAATATGGCGGATGTCAACGAAAAGAGTTAGACAAACTCTGTAAAATATTTGAAGAGATTTATTCTGAGCCAAATATGAGTGATCATGGCCTGTGACACAAACCTCAGGAAGTCCTGAGAACATGTGCCCAAGGTGGTTGGGTTCATCTTGGTTTTATACATTTTAGGGAGGAATGAGACATCAAATACATTTAAGAAATACATTGATTTGGCCCAGAAAAGCAGGACAACTTAAAGTGGGGGCTTCCAGGCTATAGGTAAATTTAAACATTTTCTAGTTGACAATTGGTTGAGTTTGTGTAAAGACTTAGGATCAATATGAAGGAAATGTTTAGGTTAAGATAAAAAATTGTGGAGACCAAGGTTCTTTTGAAGTCTTATAGTTTCTGCCCTCAGAGACAATAGATGACAAATTCAAATCTTTAAAAGGTGCTAGACTTTTAGTTAATCTCTTTAGGATTGGGAGGGCCTGGAAGAAAAGGATCTAGTTATGTTAATAGAGATTCTTTACAGATACAGATTTTCCCCCACAAAGGACAGCTTTGTAGGGCCATTTCAAGATATGGCAAAGAAACATGTTTTGGGGTAAAAATTTTGATTTTCTTCCTTGTCTCATAATGTTATTCCAGAGTTGGGTTGGAAAGCAAGTCACAATATATAGGGTTATATAAAACCCATCTGATGAGAATTTATGATTTGTAGGGCATGACTCCCAGACCCCTTATATAGAACTTTGGGCAAGATTTAAAAAAAAAAAAATTCAGAGCTTAGTCCTCACAGACTACACTGATACAGGGAGCTCTCTCTAACTCTAAACACACATAAATCGTAATTTTTTTTTTTTCTTTTTATCCCATGGTGTAAATATATTTTTTAGTTGTTTAAAATATATCGCCAAAAAGATGGCTGATTAGAAGAGGCTGAAGTTCACAGCATTCACAAAGAGGAAAAAAAAGAGCAAGTGAATAGAGCACCTTCAACTGAAATATCCAGGTAGTCACATTGGACCTGATCAGGGAAACAATTCGACCCACAGAGAATGAAGAAAAGCAGGGTGGGGTGATGGCCCACACAGGAATGATATGGAGTCAAGGGAATCCCCACCCCCAGCCAAGGGAAATGGTGAATGCTTGCACAACCCCCAAAAACTTTGCTTCTCCCATGGATCTTTGCAACTTGCTGATAAGGAGATCCCATGGTGAGCCCATGCCACCAGGGCCTGAAGTCAGACACAGAACTATGTGGAGTCTTGACAGAGCCTGCTCATGCTCACACAGAGACCCAGGAGTTTTACATACTCTGGCCCTGGGATCCTCAACGAATGTGTCTGGAACTCAAGCAAGGTGAGATTGTGTGAAGAGACTGCATCTGTGACTAATTGGGGTACCTGAAAGAGACAGGGAGAATAGAACCAAGTTGGAAAACATATTTCAGAATATCATCCAGGAGAACTTCCCCAACCTAGCAAGACAGACAATCATTCAAATTCAGAAAATGCAGAGAACTCCAGTGAGATACTCAACAAGAAGATCATCCACAAGGCACATAAACATCAGATTCTCCAAAGTCTAAAAGAAAGGAAAAATGTGAAGGGTGACCAGAAATGAAAGGTCAGGTTACCTACAAAGAGAAGCCCATCAGACTAATCATGGACCTCTCAGCAGAATCCCTAGAAGCCAGAAGAGATTGGAGGCCAATATTCAACATTATTAAAGAAAAGATTTTCCAACCCAGAATTACACCTCCAACCAAACTAAGCTTCATAAGCAAAAGAGAAAAAAGATCCTTTTCATACAAGCAAATGCTGAGGCAATTTGTTACCACCAGACGTGCCTTGCGAGAACTCCTGAAGGAAGTACTAAATATGGACAGGAAAAATTGTTACCAGACAATACAAAAACTCATTGAAGTAGACAGATCAGCAAAACAGTGAAGAAATCACATAAACAAGTCTGCAAAATAAGCAACTAGTGTTATCATGACACAATCTAATTCAAATATGATAATACTAACCTTAAATGTAAATGGACTAAATGCCTCAATTAAAAGACACAGAATGGTAACCTGGATTAAGAATGACGACCCATCAGTATGCTGTCTTCAAGAGACCCATCTCACATGCAAAGATGCAAATAGGCTCAGAATAAAGGGATGGAGGAAAATTTACCAAGCAAATGGAAAACATAAAAAGGTAGGAGTTGCAATGCTAGTTTCTGACAAAACAGACTTTAAACCAACAAAAATTTTAAAAAGTCAAAGAAGGGTATTACATAATGGTAAAGGCACCAATTCAACATGAAGAGCTAACTATTCTAAATATATGTGCACCTGGCCAGGCACTGTGACTCATGTCTGTAATCCCAGCACTTTGGGAGGCTGAGGTGGGTGAATCACCTCAGGAGTTTGAGGAGTTTGAGACCAGCCTGACCAACATGGTGAAACCTCATATCTACAAACAATGCGAAAAATGAACTTTGCGTCATGGTGGGCTCCTATAATCCCAGCTACTCAGGAGGCTGAGGTATGAGAATCACTTGAACCCAGGAGGCAGAGGTTGCAGTGAACTGAGATCGCACTGTTGCACTCCAGTCTTGGCAATAAGAGTGAAACTCCATCTCAAAGAAAAAAAAGTATATATACACACACATATATATGTGTGTGTGTGTGTATATGTGTGTATATATTTGTGTGTGTGTATATATATGTATATATATGTATATATACATACCCAATACATACCCAATACAGGTTCATAAAGCAAGTTCTTAGAGACCTCCAAAGAGACTTAGACTCCCACAGAGTAATAATGGAAGATTTTAACATTCCACTAACAATATTAGACATATCATAAAGACAGAAAATTAACAAAGATATTCAGGACCTAAATTCAGCTCTGGATGAAGTGGACCTGATAGATAGCTACAAAACTCTCCACCCCAAAAAAACAGAATATACCTTATTTTCATCGTTGAACAGCACTTACTCTAAAATCGATCACATAATTGTAAGTAAAACACTTCTCAGCAAATGCAAAGGAACTGAAATAATAAAAAACAGCTTCTCAGACCACATAAAACAACCACATTAGAACTCAACATTAAGAAATTCACCCCAAACCACACAACTACATGGAAATTGAACAACTTGCTTCTGAATGACTCTTGGGTGAATAAATTAAGGCAGAAATAAAGTTCTTTGAAACTAATGAGAACAAAGAAACAATGTACCAGAATCTCTGGAATGCAGCAAAAGCAGTGTTAAGAGGGAGATTTATAGCACTAAATGCCCACATCAAAAAGTTAGGAAGATCACAAGTTAACAATCTAACATCATAACTAAAAGAACTAGAGAACCAAGAGCAAACAGACCCCAAAGCTAACAGAAGGCAAGAAATAACAAAAATTAGAGCTGAACTGAGAAAGACATGATAAAACCTCCAAAAATCAATAAATTTAAGCTTGTTTTTTGAAAAAAATTATAAAACACATAGATTGCTAACTACACTAATAAATAATAGAGAAGATTCTAATAAACACAATCAGAAATAATAAGGGAGATAACACCACTGACTCCACAGAAGTACAACCAACCATCAGATAATACTATAAACACCTCTATGCATGTAAATCTAGAAGACAAATAAATTCCTGGACATATATACCCTCCTAATACTCAACCAGGAAAAAAACTGAGTTTCTGAATAGACCAGTAATGAGTTCTGAAATTGAGGCATTAATAAATAACCTACCAAATAAAAAAATAAAGCCCAGGACCAGATGGATTTAGAGCAAAATTCTAACAGAGGTACAAAGAAGAGCTGGTACCATTCCTACTGAAACTATTCCAAAAAATTGAGAAAGAAGGACTCCTCTGTAACTCATTCTATGAGGCCAACATCATCCTGACACCAACATCTGGGTGAAATATAACAACAAAAATAAAACTTTTGGCCGGTATCCTTGACGATTATCGATGCAAAATTCTCAATAAAATACTGGCAAACCAAATTCAGCAGCACGTTAGAAAGCTTATCCACCACAATCAAGTATGCTTTTAGCACCAGGATGGAAGTTTGGTTCAATATATGCAAATCAATAAATGTGATTCATCACATAAACAGAACTAAAGACAAAAACCACATTATTACCTCAATAGATGCAGAAAAACCCTCCAATAAAGTTCAACATCCCTTCGTGTTAAAAACTCTCAGTAAACTAGAAAGTACCTCAAAACAATAAGAGCCATATCTGACAAATCCACAGACTGAATGAGCAAAAACTAGAAGCATTCCACTTGAAAACCAGCACAAGACAAGGATGCCCTCTCTTACCACTCCTATTCAACATAGTATTGGAAGTTCTGGCTAGAGAAAAAAATAAAGAGTATTCAAATAGGAAGAGAGGAAGTAACACTATCTTTGTTTGCAGATGACATGATCCTAAATTTAGAAAACCTCATTATCTCAGTCCAAAAGCTTCTTACGCTGATAACTAATTTTAGCAAAGTCTCAGAATACAAAATCAATGTGTAAAAATCACTAGCATTTTTGTACACCAACAACAGGCAAGCTGAGAGCCAAATCAAATAAACTCTCATTCACAATTGCCGTTAAAATAATAAAGTATCTAGGAATACAGCTAACAAGGGAAGTGAAGGACCTCTTCAAGGAGAACTACAAACCACTGTTCAAAGAATTTGGAGATGATACAAAGAAATGTAAAAACATTCCATGATCATGGATATGAAGAATCAATATTGTAAAAATGGCCATACTGCCCAAAGCAATTTATAGATTCAATGCTGTTCCCATTAAACTACCACTGACATTGTTCACATAATTAAAAAAAAAAAAACTATTTTAAAATTTATATGGAAGCAAAAAAGATCCTAAATAGCCAAAACAATCCTAAGCCAAAAGAACAAAGCTGGAGTTCTCATTCTACCTGACCTCAAACCATAATACAAGGCTACAGTAACCAAAACAGCATGGTACTCATACAAGAATAGACACGTAGACTAATAGAACAGAATAGAACCCAGAAATAAGATCATACCCGTACAACACTCTGATCTTCAACAAACTGATGAAAACAAGCAATGGGAAAAGGATTCCTTATTTAATAAATGGTGCTGGGAGAACTGGCTAGCCATATGCAGAAAATTGAAACTGGACCTCTCCCTTCCACCATACAAAAATCAACTCAAGATGGATTAAATACTTAAATGTAAAACCCCAAACTATATAAACCATAGAAGAAAACCTAGGCCATACCATTCAGGACATAAGATTGAACAAAGATTTCATGATTTCATGACAGAGATGCCAAAAGCAATTGTAACAAAAGCAAAAATTGACAAATGGGATCTAATGAAATGAAAGAGCTGCTGCACAACAAAAGAAACTACCATTGGAGTAAACAGACAACCTACAAAATGGGAGAAAATTTTTGTAGTCTATCCATCTGACAAAGGTTTAATATCTAGCATCTACAAGGAATTCAACAAATTTACAAGAAAGCCAAACAACCCCATTAAAATGTAGGCAAAGACCATGAACAGACACTTCTTGAAAGAGGACATACATGTGGCCAACAAACATATAAAAAAAAGCTCAACATCACTGATCATTAGAGAAATGAAAATCAAAACAACAATGGGATACCATCTTACACCAGTCAGAATGGCTATTATTAAAAAATGTAAAAACAACAGATGCTGGCAAGGTTATGGAACACTTTTACACTGTTGATGGGAGTGTAAGGTAGTTCAACCATTGTGGAAGACAGTGTAGTGATTCCTCAAAGACTTAGAAGCAGAAACAGTGTTTGACCCAGCAATCCCATTACTGGGTATATACCCAAAGGAATATAAATTATTCTGTTATAAAGATACATGTACACGTATGTTCATTGCAGCAATATTCACAATAACCAAGACATAAAATCAACCTAAATGTCCATCAGTGACAGACTGGATAAAGAAAATGTGGTGGGAATACACCATGGAATACTATGCAGTCATAAAAAGAAACAAAATCCTGTCCTTTGCAGGTTCACAGATGGAACTGGAAGCCATTAACCTCAGCAAACAAAAGCAAGAAGAGAAAATCAAATTTCTCATATTCTCAGTTATATTAATAATTAGGAACTGAATTATGAGAACATGGACACATTGGAGGGAACAAGGGCGGTGAGAGGAGGAAAGCATCAGGAAAAATAGCTAATAGATGCTGTGCTTACTACATAGGTGAAGAAATGATCTGTACAGTAAACCACCATGGCAAACGTTTACCTATATAACAAACCTGCACATCCTGCATGTGTACTCTGAACCTAAAATAAAAGTTGAAAATTAAAAAAAAATAAAAATCAACTCAAGCTATTTAGAGGCAAAGATAAAGCATCTATGCTTTCTATAGCTATTTTTCCCCATTTAAAGGTAATTAACAGAAAAAATAAAAGTTGATAAATGATCATGCAACATGAAATAAGCATATGAACATAGTAATGCAAGAGCCCAGTGAAGAAAATGTCTTTGTGTAAAAAGTTTTACAATAAAAAACCAAAGTAAATTTTGGACATTGTGCTTATACTCTCAAGGACATTTAAAACAAAAACAAAATAGGCTGTGATGTTGGGTAAGAAAGGTAAAATGACATGACAACTGGCTCATCAAAAGGAGTAAATAAAGTCAAAGAAAGAATGTGAAGAAACAAGAGCAGAACAGTCATGAAAACACTTTTCAATGAATAAAGAACAGAAATGATGGTGTTGAGCAGGAGCTTCAAAGCTAAAGCAGAAACCAAATGGAGTAGTAGAAAATGCAACTGGATAATACTGATCTGGACTGCAGATAGACTTCTAAGTTGGATAGCAAAGTCAATAACTTTGCAGAAAGAAAATCATGGGTTTAGCTGGATAACACTGAAAGGTGTTTACTATAAAAGAAAAATAATTAAAAGGCAAAACACCTGGGAAACATGATCTTATTTTGTATGAGGTTAATGTTTCTTGGAATGTTACTAAAACTCTCTAAGCAAATTTAGAGTGTGAGCAATCAAATTACATTATTTGTTTATACAGATTCATTTTATTGCAGTGTGTCACATGAAAAGGTAAAATATTTACTAGCTTTTATAGTTTCCTAGGACTACTGTAACAAATTACCACAAACCTTGTGGCTTATAAACAAAGGAAATTTATTTTTATTTTCTTACAATTCTGGAGGCTAAATGTCTGAAATCAAGGTGACATCCAGGCTATACTTCTGAAATCTCTAGGACAAAATTCCATCTTATCTTTTACAGCTTCTGGTGGTGTCAGGCACCACCAGCCATGTTGGCTTGTGGCTGCTTAACTCTAATCTCTCACTCCTTTGCCTTCACATGGCCTTCTCCTTTTTCTCCCTATCTCTCCTTTGTTTGTCTCTTATTCAGACATTTACCATTATATTTAGAGCTTGCCCAGATATCCAGGATCATCTCATCTACAGATCCTTCAGTTAATTACATCAACAAAGCCTCTTTTTAAAAAATGAGGTCATATTCACAGATAGAGGTGTTAATCTTTCTAGCTAGTGACATGCTTTGGCTCTGTGTCCCCATCCAAATTGCACCTCAATTGTAATCCTCACGTTTTGAAAGAGGGACCTGGTGGGAGGTGATTTGCTAATGAGGGCAGTTCCCCTATGCTGTTCTCATGATAGGGAGTTCTCATGAGATCTGGTGCTTTAGAAGTGGCAATTTCCCCTGTCCTCTCTCCTGCTGCCTTGTGAAAAAGGTACCTGCTCTTCTTTTGCCTTCTGCCATGATTGCAAGTTTCCTGACACCTCCCCAGAAATGCAGAATGGTGAATCAATTAAACCTTTTTTGTTTATATATTACCCAGTCTCAGGTAGTGAGACTTTTGTTTATATATTACCCAGTTCTTTACAGTAGTGTGAAAACAGACTAGTACAGGAAATTGGTACTGGGAGTGGGACACTGCTATAAAGATACTTGAAAATGTGGAAGCAACTTTGGAACTGGGTAATGGAGAGAGGCTGGAATAGTCTCAAAGGCTCAGATGACAGGAAGATGTGGGAAAGTGTGGAACTTTCTAGAGATTTGTTGAATGGTTTTGACCAAAATGCTGATAGTGATTTGAATAATGAAGTCCAGGCTGAGGTGGTCTCAAATGGAGATGAGGAACTTATTGGGAACTGGAGTAAAAATCAATCAATCTTGTTAGGCTTTAGCAAAAAGATTGGCAGCATTTTGTTCATGCTCTAGAGTTCTGTGGAACATTGAACTTGAGAGAGATGATTTAGGGTATCCAGCAGAAGAAATTTCTAAGCAGTCAAGTACTCAAGATTTGTGTTGCCTTTTTCTAAAAGTGTACAGTCATATGCATTCAAAGAGATTATTTGATGTTAGAACTTACATTTAAAAGAGAAGCAGAGCATAAAAGTTTGGAAAATTTGCAGCCTGACCATGAGGTAGAAAAGAAAAACCCATTTTCTGGGGAGAAATTCAAGCTGGCTGTAGAAATTGCATAAGTAATGAGGAGCTGAATGTTAATAGCCAAGACTATGGGGAAAATGTCTCCAGGGCATGTATGAAAAATTTGCAGCAGCCCCTCCCATCACAGACCCAGAGGCCTAGGAGGGAAAAATGGTTTCATGGGCTGGCCCAGCATCCTGCTACTCTGTGCAGCCTCAGGACTTGGTGCTCCACATTCCAGCTGCCCCTGCTCCAGCCATAGCTAAAAGGGGCCAATGTATGGCACAGGCCATTGCTTCAGAAGGTTCAAGCTCCAAGTCTTGGCAGCTTCCAAGTGGTGTTAAGCCTATGGGTGTGCAGAAGACAAGAGTTGAGCTTTGGGAACCTTAGCCTAGATTTTAGAGGATATATGGACTTGCCTGGATGTCCAGCAGAGGTCTGCTGCAGGGGCACAGCTCTTGTGGAGAACCTCTACTAGGGCAATGCAGAGGGGAAATGTGGGGTTGTAGGCCCCACTGGGGCATTGCCTAGTGGATCTGTGAGAAGAGTGCCACTAGCCTTCAGACCCCGGAATGGTAGACCCATTGACAACTTGCAATGTATGCCTGGAAAAGCCACAGGCACTCAATGCCAGCTTGTGAAAAGAGCCATGGGGTCTGTACCCTGCCTGACCACATTGGCATAGTTGCCCAAGGCTGTGGGAGCCTACCTCTTGCATCAGCATGGCCTGGATGTGAGACACGGAATAAAAGGAGATTTTGGAGTTTTAAGATTTAATGACTGCCCAGCCAGGTTTTGGACTTGGCCAATATCTCCCATTTGGAATGGAAACATTTACCTAGTGCCTGTACCCCTGTTGTATCTTGGAAGTAACTAACTTGTTTTTGATTTTACAGGATCATAGGTGGAAGGGACTTGCCTTGTCTCAGATGAGACTTTAGATTTGGACTTTTGATGCTCATTCCAGTTAATGTTGAAATGAGTTAACACTTTGGGGGACTGTCAGGAAGGCGTGATTGGTTTTGAAATGTGGAAAGCACATGAAATTTGGGAGGGGCTAGGTGCAGAATAATATGGTTAGGCTCTGTGTCCTCACCCATATCTCATCTTAAATTATAATCCCTACCTGTCAAGGGAGGAATCTGGTGGGAGGTGATTGGCTGATGGGGGCAGTTTCCCCCATGCCCTTCTCATGATAGAGAGGGAGTACTCATGAGATCTGATGCTTTACATGTGGCAGTTTCCCTTGTGCCCTCTTTTTCCTGCTGCCTTGTGAAGAAGGTACTTACTTCTCCTTCGCCTTCTGCCATGATTATAAGTTTCCTGAGGCTTCCCCAGCCAGGTGGAACTGTGAGTCAATTAAACCTCTTTTGTTTAGAAATTGCCCAGTCTCATACAGTTATTTACAACAGTGTGAAAACAGACTAATACAGCTACCATTCAACTCACTACACCAGCTTCACTCTCTTAAATGACTGGGGTAAATAGTCTATCCCATACTGTTATTTATCCAACTAGAAGTAATTTTTTTTTATTATGATAGGTTATTCTGTATAGTAAAAGGACCCTGAGGTTTTGAATCCTAAGCTTATTGTATTCTCCTTTTTTCTTTGTTGTCTATATAACTACAATTTCTTCTGAATGTCTCTGTGTGTCTGTGTGTGTGTGTACGTGTGTGTGCATTTTTTTTTTTGGTAGTAGGGAGAAAGGTAGGAGTATCAGTTCTATTATATTTTATAATTAAAAACTACTTTCAGTAAAGGAGAATTGTTAACTGTTTACCTGTGACATTCATGTTACTCTATGAGTCTCCTTGTGTACTAGCATTTGTATTAAATCAGAGCTAGATTACTTTATTCATGCAGAAAATTTAACACAATATTGTACTGTTAAGAAATTTTCTTTATGAGTGTTTCCTCCAAAATATACATATTTTAGTGTTTAAAATCTCATTCTTGCTCTGAGGATCACATTGTTTAGATGCTAGCCTATGTTCTCTATCTCATATCTATGTCCAATAATTAGACCCTGATGTCAAAAGCAATAAAATCTGACTTCATCTGTGTTAGTAACATAGTATAAAATAATATTTATTGAGTACATGACGAATGAATCCTTTATTATAAGTTTGGGTAAATAATCAAAAAAGTCAAGGTAAGGGGTGCTTCAAAGAAGATCCAAATTTTCCACTCCCAGAGGAGAAACAAAGCAGATTCTAGTGTAGACTTTAAAGAGCTCAGAAATTCTAACACAATTGTGATTATAAGAAGAAAAATGTCAGTGACAAATCAGAACAACATTGTTGCAAGAGTCCTATGGTGAGCTGCTTAGTCATTTTGGAAAGTTCTAGGAATTGCCCTGCAGGTGCTACTCTCAGGTGTTGCAAGGGCTTTTGTTCTATATAAATTATCTCAAATTCTATACTTCTATCCTCTCTACCTTCAACAGTCTTTAGTCAGAAACATACAAAATGCTTATTATATCACCTGTCTCCAGGAAAGAAGTTCATTTTGTTTAGAAAGGGATATAAACACAGATAAATTAAGTGTTAGTCAAAGCCACACAGAAGACTGGCACTGAATTATGCCTCCAAACTATATCTTGTAGTTTCCAATAATTTTTACTGAAAATAATAGTGAAACCAACCATAAGTACAATGTGAATTTGTGCCTAATGATAACTGCTGCTGTACTGAAAATTTCCTTTCTCCCATAATGCTCAGAATTGGCAAATGTACAGTCAGACCACAAAATATATTAAGGCCAGCGATTCATTAAGTGATGCCGTAGATTGAAGGAAAGATTATATTAAAGTTTATGAGAGGCTTGGGTCCAAGAAGAAGATGCACACATCTAAATTCTGATGGTGCTCAAATGTTTCAGTGCCTTATTAATCTGCTCAGTCTATACTGTCTTTGAGACTGCAGCAAAGAAAAAATGTGATTGATTGTGCTGCAAGATATGTGCTTTTTGCATTTCTGTTAACTATAAAACAAGCACCATTTTAATTAAGCTTCTTCCAAGCAATTCAGGTGCTCTATAAAAATATAATGAAGCAATTAAGATGTGTTAGAAGTGACTGAGCTATCTTTTTCACTTGAAAATGTGCAAGCGGAAGTCAAGCGGGCTTTTTTATTCTTTTCTTTCTTTCTTTTTCTTTTTCTTTCTTTCTTTTTTTTTTTTTGTCTTCCCCTACCCTCAAAACAAGGAGGCCATTTAATCTCAAGAAAAGGAATACTGGATTTAAGTAAAGTGTTGGTTGATTTAATATTTTAACCTTTCCTAAATTTAGTGTGAATCTAAATACAAAATAACTTTTTATTGTTGTTCAAGGTTTGAAGATGTGTAGGTGCTGCAAATTATGTTAGGGCTACAAAAACACCCTTACAAAATTTTTATAGAAATATTGTGGTGCCTAAATAGAGAATCATGAAATTTTTAAAAAAATCATGTATAAGAATTAAATTGAGACAATGACCCAGAGATTCTATTTACTTGAAAACTTAAGATTTTGAGGAAAACAGATGGGTTGGGATGTTTCTTATCTGATCCATTAATTTATTTGTGTGTGTCAGTATGACCTATGCATAGGATGATGTACTCTCTGCTTCCACAAAAACAAAGGAGCTTTCTGCTTCCATTGTAAAACTATTATTTATTAGGTCTTTCCTAATTTCATGTATTATGTCTGCCTCTCATTCATTCAGTCAGTGGGTATCTATTGTGCCAGATATGATGTTAGGTTCTAGGGATATAAAGGTGGTCAAATCGCACTAATATTGCCAATAGGAGGTTTATATTCTAGTGTGCAAGAAATACTAAAAGCAACAAAAACGTGAAACCATGAAATAAAATAATAACACATTTTGGTAACTATTGAAAAATAAAATAATAGGCCAGTCACAGTGGCTCAATTCTGTAATCCCAGCACTCTGGGAGGCCAAGGTGGGGAGCATCACTTGAGGTCAGAAGTTTGAGACCAGCTTGTCCAACATAGTGAAACCCTGTCTCCACTTAAAATACAAAAATTAGCTGGGTGTGGTGGCATATACCTGCAGTCCCAGCTACTTGGGAGGCTGAGAAATGAGAATTGCTTGAACCTGGGAGGCAGAGGTTGCATGAACCAAAATCATGCCTCTGCACTTCAGTCTGGGCAACAGAGTGAGACTCTGTCTCAAAAAAAAAAAAAAAAAAAACGATAAAAACATCAATACTGACTGTAGGATGCTAGTCAGGGAGGTCACGCTGAGGAGCGGATAATATATAGTCCTGGAAGAAATATCTTTATAGAGAGACTAGAAGAAAGATCAGGAAAAAGTTGATATTTAAAATGACATGCAATGAAAAACGTATAATATGTGAAAAAAATACTTACTTCATTTTGAAAATGTCGCTGTTATCAAGCTCACCTATTTCCCTAGACTAAATGTATTATGCTGCAGGTTTAGGCTATTTCCATCTCAATGGAAATAGATAATTTTGCATGATTTCCAAAGTATGCCATTTTTGTTGCAAGTCAGAGGAAATGAAGACTGAAACAAATACTGGGAACAATATAAAGCCGGAAATTAGAAACACTACCACTGGTACAACAGATATCGTTCTTAGAGATAAAAATATAGAAAGTGGTGAATTTAATTGAATTGCGTATTTTTTCAATGGTAGAAGGTAGCAGAATCAAGACAGAAAACTCCAGGTGACTGACTACAAATCTTAGGTAGGGCGATATGTAGGTAGTTGGATAGATAGATAAACGGGTAGATTGGCATTCAGTAGTTATATTGCCCTCTCCCATTCTTGTTATTTTTCTGTTAGTGGTCTAGCATGAATGATAGCTCTAAAAACTAGAGTTGTTAATCACTGTTGTTCTATAATGCTTTACTTGTAATTAATGTGCTAATTCTTTGGTTTATTCCCTGGGCATTTTTATAATGGGTGCAATTTTATAAAGCAACCGAATAACTAAATATATGTTAAAGCTGCCTTCTAGCTAGCAGGCTGATTCAGATAGAATTGAATATCATGTTCCTGAGTAACTTCTATGTGCCCAATGGCAAGAACCTAAGCAAAGACAGACTGAGATTTTAGTAACTTCATTTCAAGAATCCCCTAAAGGACCATTAGCTATGAAGATGACAAAGGCAGGGTAATGGCCAGTGGAGAGCAACACGTTGGTTATTCTCCTGAAGAGGTCAAATGTGTAAACTCGTAAGACTTGAATGTTCTAGCCTGGATGAATAAGAGCCCTGTAGAATGGACTGCTGAAGGGGGCATTATGAATTGTGTAGGATGCTAGTGCTCTATTATTTAAATTCGACTACTATAGATATTTTTACTCTAGCTGAGTTAATTTTTAACTATTGGATGAGAGGAACCAAAGAAAGAAGAAAGGTCATTGGCAAAGTGTGTGTGTTTGTAACAGAGAGAGAGAGGGAGAGAGAGAGAAGGGCTGTGAAGACCAAGAATAGGCTTCACCAATAATTCAAGAATAATGGAAAAGAAGAATATTATTATGCTGCCTAGCTTTATTAGTACTGTAGAAAACAGGAAAAATTAAGGTTTTCCTTTATAGGTTCCTGTTTCCTACCTTCCTGTGCTACACTCTTTCATGCTGATCTCCTTTGTTGCTTATTATTGGTTATTTATTGTGTACATAGAACTATGCTAGTGTAAATATGTTTATATAAGCTACCTCTTAAAATGAGCAAGAACCAATTGTTAAAACATTAAGAAATTTTGCAAGGTAGTTGTTAAACTACTGGTAGCTTGAAATTGTCCAGGGAAGAGTATTTACACCACTAAAATAGTCAAACACACAACACACACACACAATCACTACTCTTTCTGTCTTTCCTTGTTTTTTTTTTTTCCTGTGGAGAGCCAGTTCCCTAGTATACCACATGTATATGTACGCATGCGAGAGTGAGAGTGTGATGAGGGAAGCAGAGCACATAGCAGCTTCAAAAGTTCATGGAAGATGCGTATTGTAGAAAAAATATGCATACATTTCAAAATTTTTTCCACCAAAATAAACTTGAACTAACTTGTTATGACATGTCTGCATAGGACCTAGCTTGAGGCACTAAGAAAGATAAGACATAAGTTTGAAAAGAGTTCCTATTAGAGCAACATGAATTCTGCTAAAATTGAGGCAATAATAAACATCACATTTATGGTGAAGCTTAGATGGAAAAATGGTGAAATCACTGATGATTTATGAAAACTTTATGGGGTCAAATTTCTTCAAATAAAATAGTAATTTACAAATGAATAACTTGTTTTGAGAAGGGACAAAATGATGTTGAAGATGAAACCTGCAGAGGCAAACCATCCACACCAATCTGTGAGGAAAAAATTTACCTTGTTTGTGCCCTAACTGAAGATAAGTGATGAATAAAAATACAAGCAGTAGTCAATGCCACAGGTACCTCAGTTGGTTCAGCTTAACAATTTCAACTGAAAAATTAAAGTTGAGCAAACTTTCCATTTGGTGACTGCACAAACCATTGCACCCAGATCAAATTCAGACAAGAACAGTTGTCAATGGAAATTTTACACAATGAGATAAATATCCTGAAGTATTTCTATGAAGAATTGTAACAAAAGATAAAACATGGCTTTACCAGTGTAATCCTGCAGACAAAGCACAATCAAAACAATGGCAACCAAGAGATGAAACTGGTCCAGTCAAAGCAAAAGTGAACTGGTCAAGATCAAAGCTCATAATCATAGTGTGTTGGTACACTTAATGTATTTTACTTGTTGACTTTCTGGAGGGCTCAAGCATATTAACATTTGCTTATTATGATAGTATTTGAAGAAAGTTGGTTAAATCTTTAACAGAAAAAAAGCCAGGAAAGCTTCAACAGAGTTTTTCTCCACCATTACAAAGTTTCTGTTCATTCTTCTCATCAAACAAGAACAATTTTGCGAGAGGGTTTTTGTTTTGTTTGTTTTTGAAAGTCATTTGGCACCCACCTTTCAGTCCTAATTTGGCACCTTCTGAATTATTTTTGTTTCCTAATCTTAAAAACTACTGTAGAGGGCACCCATTTTTTTTTAAGTCATAATGTAAAATGACTACATTGACATGGTTAAATTACCAAGACTCTCAGTTCTTTAGGGATGGATTAAATAGCTGGTTGCATTGCTTACAAAAATGTCTTGAACCTGATGAAGCTTATATTGAAAAATAAAGTTTATATTTTTTATTTTTATCTTTCAATTCAACTTTTTTCTTGTTTTTTTTTTTTTTTTTAGTTTCCTCATATTTCCTTTACACTTGGTTAGTTATAACCTAGAAGGTAAACTAAGTTGAGATTAAGGAGAACTACAGTATAAGACAGTGTAAGATAACTTCTGTTTAGGGGTCAGTGTGAGTAAGGGAATGCAGCACATGGAGAATTTACATTCATTTGGTAAACAGGGTATTAGAGAGGTGAGGAGATGGAGACCATCCTGGCTAACACGGTTAAACCCCGTCTCTACTAAAAATACAAAAAATTACCTGGGCGTGGGGGTGCGTGCCTGTAGTCCCAGCTACTTGGGAGGCTGAGGCAGGAGAATGGAGTGAACCCGGGGGGCGGAGCTTGCAGTGAGCAGAGATTGCGCCACCGCATTCCAGCCTGGGCGACAGAGCAAGACTCCGTCTCAAAAAAAAAAAAAAAGAAAAAAAGGCGGGGCGCGGTGGCTCAAGCCTGTAATCCCAGCACTTTGGGAGGCCGAGACGGGCGGATCACGAGGTCAGGAGATTGAGACCATCCTGGCTAACACGGTGAAACCCCGTGTCTACTAAAAAATACAAAAAAAACCTAGCCAGGCGAGATGGCAGCTGAGCCAGGAGAATGGCGTAAACCCGGGAGGCAGAGCTTGCAGTGAGCTGAGATCCGGCCACTGCACTCCAGCCCGGACCACAGAGCCAGACTGTCTCAAAAAAAAAAAAAAAAAAAATAAAAAAAAGAAAAAAAAAAAAAAAAAAAAGAGTTACAAAGAAAATCTTTGCTTTAGTTTGGAAAGTAAGTTTCAAGCTTTGAATGCCATGATGTAGAAATAACTGTGGCATTTACTGAACACTCTCTGGGTTCCTCTAACTCTCAAGAAGGAACCATGTGCAAATGTTAACAGTGTCGAGAAGACCTGGTTTCTGTATTTATTTAGGGTATGTGATGACCTTAAAAATATTATGGTCACTAGTTCAATTCTCTAACCCTTCCAAAACAAAACAGTAATACACATGTGTGACACAGTGTATGTGTATTTTTTATATTTTGAGTAGTGGAGAAAAATAGATAATCAGTAGAAATGCTGTTATTCAACAATTTAAAAAGAAGAAAAATATTCATTTTGTAGGATTTCATGACTTCACATAAGTTTCATGTTTTCCTTCTGATGTAATGTTATTTGGATTTATATAGACAGTCCAATTAAATTAAGAGGTGCATGAACTGGTAAATACTGTTAAATGAGGAAATGCCTAGTGCAGGAAATCAGCTTTAATCTTAGCATTAAAACTGTAAGTGATGTAGTTTGGAAGATAGAATGTGCAAGGAATTAACTGTTCATAAAATCAGTGATGTAGGAATGATATTCCTTGAAGTGAAGTTACTCCCATTGATTCAAATTGGTTTTGGCAAGGAGTTGAAACTTCCTGTAATTTATATAGTGCCATTATGGATCTGGATTAGAGCTGAGTGTAAAAATGGCCCTCATAAATGTGCAAAGATCATCTACTAAACTTAATTTTGGATGTCTTCATCAGAATAAACTTGTGAGTGTGCTTCCTGAGGGCAGGAAGAGGCAATAAGATAATTGCTCAAAGAACAGTCTCTGGAATCAGACTCTGGCTTCAATACATGATTGGCTATTATCAGCCAAGAAGTTGGAAGAGTGACTTAACATTTTGCATTTATTTCCTCATATGGAATAAGAAGAAAATGGTATCTACCAGTAAGGACATCTTGAAGGTTCAATGAGAATATGCAAGTGAAACACACGTTAAGTGCTATTCCACAAATGTTTACTGAGCTCCTCTTATGTTTCAGGTGCATCTTAGTCACTTAGAACACATATATGAATTAAGATAGATCTCTACCCTACTAGATCTTGTATTATACCACATTTTAATTAATATTGTCATTATTTCTATTGCTATCTTTATTTTTATAAAACCTAGCACAGTGCCCAATTAGTAGGTGCTCAAAAAATTTGCTTGAATGAATATTCAACTAAAACTGTGTTGATGATAGATAAGCAGCACCTGTGAGTGAACAGAATAAGGGTAAATGCTTTGGAAAGTTAGAAATACTACAAAAGAGACTCAACACAAGCAGAGCAGAGTTTTCCCACTGTGAAATACACCAGAAGAATCTGTTAGAATGAAAATTCTAGTTGTCCCTGTAGCCAAATCTTACCTTCAAATCTTTCTTTTCTTAATGGTAAAAAATCTAACTAAAGGAAATTTTGCATAATGTATGAATGATTTTAGAAATATGTTGTTCTTTTAGCTTTATTGGTCTTTGAAATTTATCCAAACCATTAAAGAGTCACAGTTAGTAATTCCAATATCTGATACAGTAACATATGAGACATTGGTTTATTTTTCACTAAACCACAACTGATAGAAGCAACTAAATAGATAAAACCCTAAATTTAAAAATATATTGGTATTAGTCATATCAAAGTAGATACTTCAGGATGAATTAAGAAACTGTAGCTCATAGAGTTAAGTACGTCTAATACTATTAGGCAAAAGAGAGAAGCACTGCTTAATGGATCAATTCCATTAAGGAAAGAAAAGCAAAAATTGCAAGTGATTTCAGTTTAGAAATATAACTATAAAAGTCAGTTACCTGACCACTGAAGTTCTTTTCTCCTCTTCAAATGCCATTTCTGTTCTGTCAGCATTGTCAGTATATGCAGCTACTGTACTGTGGAAAGTAATTATATTATATGGCAGATAAAACAAGGAGGTATGCATCAGATTATAAATAACTTAATTTTGCAAAGGAATTTTACATCTTAATCTGCTGGACTATCACTTTCACTTAGGCTTTGAAACCAAATTATGTTATTGTGTTTTGTGATATAATTTAATAACTCACCCATAAGGAAATGTCAGGTCGCATTTGCAACAATCCAGGGGCCATTAAGCCAGATGGAAGGTCATTCTGTTTGAGGATTGTAAATGAACCTGTCCAACAAAGTTTTGGTTAGGAACAGCCAAGGACTCATTATGTAGTCAATTTACCCAACTGCTTGCAAGAACCACCTAATGCCAAGGCTGTTCTGTCCTTTGAAGTTTGAAATGAGTTTGAACATACAGGGATTTTTTACTTTCATCAAGCCAGAAAGAAAATTGCTTTTATAAAAGGCAGTCATTTCCACATATTGCTTAGAACATTAGAATAAAAATTAAATGTATTGTTGAAATATCACTGTGAAATTTTTGTTTCTTATTCATTTTCCTCTTTCGCTTCTAAATTCTGCCTTTCCTTGGTAGTGAAACACACACACACACACACACACACACACACACACACACACATTAATAAAAAATAAACCACTCAAACAAGATAACAGAAAGGTACAGAGAAATCTGTGCTTCTGGAAATAAAAATATTCACTTAAAATAATAATAATGTCTTCATTTAATGTTTTAGTTCCTTTGGTTTACAATGAAGTTAACAACTTTTGATTATCCATACTATGTGATTTAATACAAATACTCCAAAGTGGATAATTAAATGTCAGTTTTTATTTAGTTTAAAAAAATGCATTTTGAAGATCTGGATTCTTTTTTTTTTGAGACGGAGTCTCGCTCTGTCGCCAATGCTGGAGTGCAGTGGCCGGATCTCAGCTCACTGCAAGCTCTGCCTCCCGGATTTACGCCATTCTCCTGCCTCAGCCTCTGGAGTAGCTGGGACTACAGGTGCCCGCCACCTCCCCCGGCTAGTTTTTTTGTATTTTTTAGTAGAGACGGGGTTTCACCATGTTAGCCAGGATGGTCTTGATCTCCTGACCTCATGATCCACCTGTCTCGGCCTCCCAAAGTGAGATCTGGATTCTTCTAATGATGTTTAAGTTATTCTCTAGAGCAGAGAATCAAAATTGGTTATTCTAGCAAAGTATTATTTTACAATTAGTATATTTTCATTTTAGACAATATCAGATAGTTAATACATTTATTCATAATCCCATATCTATGATAAATTTTGAAATTTCTATCTATATCTTTCAAAGCATGATATTTTACTAATGTGAATTTACTGACTTGTGTTTACTGACCATATATACAACTGATCCTCATTATATGCAGATTCTATATTTGTGAATTTGCCTATTTGCTAAACTTTGTTTATAATGTCAAAATCAATACTAGCAGTGCTTTTGAAGTAATTTGTGGACATGCACAGAAATAGTGAAACATTTGAGTCAGCTATTGGGTAAGTTCCAGCTAAGGAGGAACAAGGCCTTCTTGTCTCAGCTCTCATATAAAGATGAAAAGAGGATGGAGAAGGTCAGGGGTGGTGCAGTGTAGTGCACAAAGCTCTGGTCTTGAACCAGTTGGTCAGTGTTTAGATCCCCACATTGATACCTGTTAGGGGGCATGGTTTTATGCAAGTCACTTCACGCTTTTGAATCTTGTTTTCTCCATTGGAAAATAAATAAAATAAACTATTCCAATTTCTTTTTATTTATTTATTTTTTTTGAGGCAGAGTTTTGCTGTTCTTGTTGCCCAGGCTGGAGTGCAATAGCACAATCTTGGCTCACTGCAACCTCCGCCTCCCAGGTTCAGCCTCCTGAGTAGCTAGGATCACACACATGCACCACCCCGCCTGGCTACTTTTGTATTTTTAGTAGAGACGGGTTTTCACCATGTTGGCCAGGCTGGTCTGGAACTGCTGACATCATGTTATCTGCCCGCCTTAGCCTCCCAAAGTGCGGGCATTACAGGCATGAGCCACTGTGCCCAGCCAGGATTTGTTTATTTATTTATTTATTTTATTATACTTCAAGTTCTAGGGTACATGTGCATAACGTGCAGGTTTCTTACATATGTATACTTGTGCCATGTTGGTGTGCTGCACCCATCAACTCGTCAGCACCCATCAATTCATCATTTATATCAGATATAACTCCCCAGTGCAATCCCTCCCCCCTGCCCCCTCCCCATGATAGGACCCAGTGTGTGATGTTCCCCTTCCCCAGTCCAAGTGATCTTATTGTTCAGTTCCCACCTATGAGTGAGAACATGCGGTGTTTGGTTTTCTCTTCTTGTGATAGTTTGCTAAGAATGATGGTTTCCAGCTGCATCCATGTCCCTACAAAGGATGCAAACTCATCCTTTTTTATGGCTGCATAGTATTCCATGGTGTATATGTGCCACATTTTCTTAATCCAGTCTGTCACAGATGGACATTTGGGTTGATTTCAAGTCTTTGCTATTGTGAATAGTGCCGCAGTAAACATAAAACATAAACATGGTATCTCATTGTGGTTTTGATTTGCATTTCTCTGATGGCCAGTGATGATGAGCATTTTTTTCATGTGTCTGTTGGCTGTATGAATGTCTTCTTTTGAGAAATGTCTGTTCATATCCCTTCCCCACTTTTTGATGGGGTTGTTTGTCTTTTTCTTGTATATTTGTTTGAGTTCTTTGTAGATTCTGGATATTACCCTTTGTCAGATGAGTAGACTGCAAACATTTTCTCCCATTCTGTAGGTTGCCTGTTCACTCTGATGGTAGTTTCTATTGCTGTGCAGAAGCTCTTTAGTTTAATGAGATCCCATTTGTCAATTTTGGCTTTTGCTGCCGTTGCTTTTGGTGTTTTAGACATGAAGTCCTTGCCCATGCCTATGTCCTGAATGGTACTACCTAGATTTTCTTCTAGGGTTTTTATGGTATTAGGTCTAACATTTAAGTCTCTAATCCATCTTGAATTAATCTTCGTATAAGGAGTAAGGAAAGGATCCAGTTTCAGCTTTCAACTTATGGCTAGCCAATTTTCCCAGCACCATTTATTAAATAGGGAATCCTTTCCCCATTTCTTGTTTCTCTCAGGTTTGTCAAAGATCAGATGGCTGTAGATGTGTGGTATTATTTCTGAGGACTCTGTTCTGTTCCATTGGTCTATATCTCTGTTTTGGTACCAGTACCATGCTGTTTTGGTTACTGTAGCCTTGTAGTATAGTTTGAAGTCAGGTAGCGTGACGCCTCCAGCTTTGCCCTTTTGACTTAGGATTGTCTTGGCAATGCGGGCTCTTTTTTGGTTCCATATGAACTTTAAAGCAGTTTTTTCCAATTCTGTGAAGAAACTCATTGGTAGCTTGATGGGGATGGCATTGAATCTATAAATAACCTTGGGCAGTATGGCCATTTTCACGATATTGATTCTTCCTATCCATGAGCATGGTATGTTCTTCCATTTGTTTGTGTCCTCTTTGATTTCACTGAGCAGTGGTTTGTAGTTCTCCTTGAAGAGGTCCTTTACATCCCATGTAAGCTGGATTCCTAGATATGTTATTCTCTTTGAAGCAATTGTGAATGGAAGTTCATTCCTGATTTGGCTCTCTGCTTGTCTGTTACTGGTGTATAAGAATGCTTGTGATTTTTGCACATTAATTTTGTATCCTGAGACTTTGCTGAAGTTGCTTATAAGCTTAAGGAGATTTTGGGCTGAGACGATGGGGTTTTCTAAATATACAATCATGTCATCTGCAAACAGGGACAATTTGACTTCTTCTTTTCCTAACTGAATACCCTTTATTTCTTTCTCTGCCTGATTGCCCTAGCCAGAACTTCCAACACTATGTTGAATAGGAGTGGTGACAGAGGGCATCCCTGTCTTGTGCCAGTTTTCAAAGGGAATTTTTCCAGTTTTTGCCCATTCAGTATGATATTAGCTGTGGGTTTGTCATAAATAGCTCTTATTATTTTGAGGTACGTTCCATCAATACCGAATTTATTGAGCGTTTTTAGCATGAAGGGCTGTTGAATTTTGTCAAAAGCCTTTTCTGCATCTATTGAGATAATCATGTGGTTCTTGTCTTTGGTTCTGTTGATATGCTGGATTACGTTTATTGATTTGCGAATGTTGAACCAGCCTTGCATCCCAGGGATGAAGCCCACTTGATCATGGTGGATAAGCTTTTTGATGTGCTGCTGAAGCCGGTTTGCTAGTATTTTATTGAGGATTTTTGCATCGATGTTCATCAGGGAGATTGGTCTAAAATTCTCTTTTTTTGTTGTGTCTCTGCCAGGCTTTGGTATCAGGATGATGTTGGCCTCATAAAATGAGTTAGGGAGGATTCCCTCTTTTTCTATTGATTGGAATAGTTTCAGAAGGAACGGTACCAGCTCCTCCTTGTACCTCTGGTAGAATTCAGCTGTGAATCCATCTGGTCCTGGACTTTTTTTGGTGGGTAGGCTATTAATTGTTGCCTCAATTTCAGAGCCTACTATTGGTCTATTCAGGGATTCAACTTCTTCCTGGTTTAGTCTTGGGAGAGTGTAAGTGTCCAGGAAATTATCCATTTCTTCTAGATTTTCTAGTTGATTTGCGTAGAGGTGTTTATAGTATTCTCTGATGTTAGTTTGTATTTCTGTGGGGTCGGTGGTGATATCCCCTTTATCATTTTTTATTGCATCTATTTGATTCCTCTCTCTTTTCTTCTTTATTAGTCTTGCTAGCAGTCTGTCAATTTTGTTGATCTTTTCAAAAATCCAACTCCTGGATTCATTGATTTTTTGGAGGGTTTTTAGTGTCTCTATCTCCTTCAGTTCTGCTCTGATCTTAGTTATTTCTTGCCTTCTGCTAGCTTTTGAGTGTGTTTGCTCTTGCCTCTCTAGTTCTTTTAATTGTGATGTTAGAGTGTCAATTTTAGATCTTTCCTGCTTTCTCTTGTGGGCATTTAGTGCTCTAAATTTCCCTCTACACACTGCTTTAAATGTGTCCCAGAGATTCTGGTATGTTGTATCTTTGTTCTCATTGGTTTCAAAGAACATCTTTACTTCTGCTTTCATTTTGTTATGTACCCAGTAGTCATTCAGGAGCAGGTTGTTCAGTTTCCATGTAGTTGAGCGTTTTTGATTCAGTTTCTTAGTCCTGAGTTCTAGTTTGATTGCACTGTGGTCAGAGAGACAGTTTGTTATAATTTCTGTTCTTGTACATTTGCTGAGGAGTGCTTTACTTCCAATTATGTGGTCAATTTTGGAATAAGTGTGATGTGGTGCTGAGAAGAATGTATATTCTGTTGACTTGGGGTGGAGAGTTCTATAGATGTCTATTAGGTCCGCTTGGTGCAGAGATGAGTTCAATTCCTGGATATCCTTGTTAACTTTCTGTCTCGTTGATCTTTCTAATGTTGACAGTGGAGTGTTGAAGTCTCCCATTATTATTGTATGGGAGTCTAAGTCTCTTTGTAAGTCTCTAAGGACTTGCCTTATGAATCTGGGTGCTCCTGTATTGGGTGCATATATATTTAGGATAGTTAGTTCTTCCTGTTGAATTGATCCCTTTACCATTATGTAATGGCCTTCTTTGTCTCTTTTGATCTTTGATGGTTTAAAGTCTGTTTTATCAGAGACTAGGATTGCAACCCCTGCTTTTTTTTGTTCTCCATTTGCTTGGTAGATCTTCCTCCATCCCTTTATTTTGAGCCTATGTATGTCTCTGCATGTGAGATGGGTCTCCTGAAGACAGCAGACTGATGGGTCTTGACTCTTCATCCAGTTTGCCAGTCTGTGTCTTTTAATTGGAGCATTTAGTCCATTAACATTTAAGGTTAATATTGTGATGTGTGAACTCGATCCTGCCATTATGATATTAACTGGTTATTTTGCTCATTAGTTGATGCAGTTTCTTCCTAGCCTTGATGGTCTTTACATTTTGGCATGTTTTTGCAATGGCTGGTACCGGTTGTTCCTTTCCATGTTTAGGGCTTCCTTCAGGGTCTCTTGTAAGGCAGGCCTGGTGGTGACAAAATCTCTAAACATTTGCTTATCTGTAAAGGATTTTATTTCTCCTTCACTTATGAAACTTAGTTTGGCTGGATATGAAATTCTGGGTTGAAAATTCTTTTCTTTAAGAACGTTGAATATTGGCCCCCACTCTCTTCTGGCTTGTAGAGTTTCTGCTGAGAGATCTGTTGTCAGTCTGATGGGCTTCCCTTTGTGGGTAACCCGACCTTCCTCTCTGGCTGCCCTTAAGATTTTTTCCTTCCTTTCAACTTTGGTGAATCTGGCAATTATGTGTCTTGGAGTTGCTCTTCTGGAGGAGTATCTTTGTGGCATTCTCTGTATTTCCTGAATTTGAATGTTGGCCTGCCCTGCTAGGTTGGGGAAGTTCTCCTGGATGATATCCTGAAGAGTGTTTTCCAATTTGGTTCCATTTTCCCCCTCACTTTCAGGCACCCCAATCAGACGTAGATTTGGTCTTTTTACATAATCCCATACTTCTTGCAGGCTTTGTTCATTTCTTTTTCTTCTTTATTCTTTTGGTTTCTCTTCTTGCTTCATTTCATTCATTTGATCCTCAATCGCTGATACTCTTTCTTCCAGTTGATCGAGTCGGTTACTGAAGCTTGTGCATTTGTCATGTATTTCTCCTGTCATGGTTTTCATCTCTGTCATTTCGTTTATGACCTTCTCTGCATTAATTAGTCTAGCTGTCAATTCTTCCACTCTTTTTTCAAGATTTTTAGTTCCTTTGCGCTGGGTACGTAATTCCTCCTTTAGCTCTGAGAGGTTTGATGGACTGAAGCCTTCTTCTCTCATCTCGTCAAAATCATCCTCTGACCAGCTTTGATCCGTTGCTGGCGATGGGCTGTGCTCCTTTGCAGGAGGAGATGCGCTCTTATTTTTTGAATTTCCAGCTTTTCTGCCCTGCTTTTTCCCCATCTTTGTGGTTTTATCTGTCTCTGGTCTTTGATGATGGTGACGTACTGTTGGGGTTTTGATATAGGTGTCCTTCCTGTTTGATAGTTTTCCTTCTATTAGTCAGGACCTTCAGCAGTAGGTCTGTTGGAGATTGCTTGAGGTCTACTCCAGACCCTGTTTGCCTGGTTATCAGCAGCAGAGGTTGCAGAAGATAGAATATTGCTGAACAGCGAGTGTACCTGTCTGATTCTTACTTTGGAAGCTTCCTCTCAGAGGTGTATTCCACCCTGTGAGGTGTGGGGTGTCAGACTGCCCTTAGTGGGGGATGTCTCCCAGTTAGGCCACTCAGGGGTCAGGGACCCACTTGAGCAGGCAGTCTGTCCCTTCTCAGATCTCAACTTCCATGTTGGGAGATCCACTGCTCTCTTCAAAGCTGTCAGACAGAGTCGTTCGCGTCTGCACAGGCCTCTGCTGCTTCCCCTGTTAATTTTTTAGCTGTGCCCTGTCCCCAGAGGCGGAGTCTACAGAGACAGGCAAGTTTCCTTGAGCTGCTGTGAGCTCCACCCAGTTGGAGCTTCCCATCGGCTTTGTTTACCTACTTAAGGTTCAGCAATGGCAGGCGCCCCTCCCCCAGCCTGGCTGCTGCCCTGTGGTTAGATTGCCGCAGACTGCTGTGTTAGCAAGGAGGGAGGCTCCGCGTGCGTGGGACCCTCCCGGCCAGGTGTGGGGTATATTCTCCTGGGGTGCCCGTTTGCTTACAGCGCAGCACTGGGGTGGGAGTTACCCGATTTTCCAGGTGTTGTGTGTCTCAGTTCCCCTGGCTAGGAAAAGGGATTCCCTTCCCCCTTGCGCTTCCCAGGTGAGGCGATGCCTCGCCCCGCTTCAGCTCTTGCCGGTCGGGCTGCAGCAGCTGACCAGCACCGATTGTCCGGTACTACCTAGTGGGATGACCCCAGTACCTCAGTTGAAAATGCAGAAATCACCGGTCTTCTTTGTCGCTCGCGCTGGGAGTTGGAGACTGGAGCTGTTCCTATTCAGCCATCTTGCTCCGCCCCCCGATTTGTTGTTTTTAAGATTTAAGATTATAATCTCTGAAAAATGAGTGTATGTATACTTACATGTATATGTATGCAGATATATATAGATACATACATATATATGTATGCAGATATATATACATATCTATGTATATGTATGCAGCTATATACATACATATATGTGTATGCAGCTATATACACACATGTATATGTATGCAGATATATATAGATACATGTATATGTATGCAGATATATACACATACAATTTTTCCTAGGAACAAAAATTTAGTGTTTAGTGTTCATAGTGACTTTATAGACTTTATTTAGTGTTCATAGTGACAATTACCATGAATAATGAAAATCAGCTGTATGTGTGTGTCTATATGTGTGTGTATATATATATCACCAATCTAAATTGTGATAAATATCCATATGCTTAAATTATTCCATTTTTAAACTCATTTGAAGAAGCAAACATTTTACTCTTGGATATATTTAGTAATTATTTAGTAGGTTAGATGATATAATCATAGCATTTTTCTGTTTCCAAATTTATGAATACTGTTTTTAGGTATATTTTCCCTGCAGATCTGGAAGAAGGTAACATGATTCTTCTTTTGGTACAGCACCAGAGTTCAGTTGGAGTCCAGTGTAATGCAAGGAGAACCTTGGGATTTTATCTAGAACACGTGTGTGTGTGTGTGTTTGTGCGCATGTGTCTTGTATCAGAGAGGGGAAAAAACAAGAAATGCAGAGACTTTCCAATCTGGTCTAAAAAGAGCAACAAGGATGGATGAGGGAAGCTCCTCCCTACTTCGGGAATTTGGAGGTCTGCTGCAAACTAACTAATGCGGATCTTTACTATGATATACTTATTCATACAGCTGTAAGGGATTGGTCTTAGAAAATCAACTAGAGTTAGTGCTCGCCCAGGACACAGGCCAGTCATTTCACACTCTCAGAACCTGGAACAGCAGCTAGAAGGTAGGCACAGCAGCTAGGTGCCCTAGTAAAAGGAAAGCCAACATTGTATTGTAGCCCAAAAACTGGCTAGTTAGTCCTGGGTTCTGGTCCTAATTCTGAAAATAGCTAATTGGCTGAAGTTGAGCTGAATGATTGAGTATTTGGATTTAATGTTAACTTTACAGATTTCCTTTATGTTATTTTTTAAAATTATGTTTCTTTGTAAAGTGTGAGATAATGCACTTCTTTAATCAAAAAGGGCTTAAAACAAAATTTATTTCAATGTGAGTTAGTCAACTATTTTATCTTGTTTTCTTATTTCATTTATCCCTTAAACCATGAAACCAAAGAGCAGTATCTTGATGTCAAAGCAGTTAAGGTTAATATACCCTCTTACTATGTAGCTTGCTGCATTTTTTTTTCCCTGATTCCCATCTTAGCCATTTGAGAGAGGTCACTAAATCGTCCTGGATCAAATACTTCCTGCAGAGTCTGTACAGTGGAGTCAAATAAAATAAGATCATTAATAGGTTGATAATGTCACAAGGACCTTGAAAGTGTGGTTTGTAGTTACCATGCCTGCAGAAAATGGAAATATAAGTTTATAATCAAATTACTATTTAGCTCTATTACGTTATTTATAGTGTTCGATGCATAAATTGACAATTCCCTCCTAAAGTATGAAATGAAACAATAAACCTGCACTATTAGAATTTAAACAATAACTGAAAATAATTATCTTTCTGATTAATGGTAGATAATATTTTGTAAGAAACAAGCAGTGTGTTAAATATATGTTGAAACTTAGATAGATTCCATCTAGGATTTGAAACTATGATATTGAAAGATGCATTTATTGAAAAATAGCTGATGGGTTAACAGGCTGTATGTTGTTGTTAATGCTATTGCCTTTGTTATATATGTAACGAAGATATCTCTTGACTAGAAATTTTTCTTAATGATGCTTATATTAGTTAGGGTTTGATTGGAGAAGCAGAATTAGTTGGATGGATATATCGATCTATCTCTGCATATTTACCCAAACATATGTATTTTGGGGTAAATATGTGAGGATATATATATATATATATATCTGAAATCTTTAGAGCAGACAACCGAGAAGGGGATGGCATCTCAATCTAAAATGTATTGTTTACAGGCAGTGTTCTCTTAACTCAGAGAAGGCCTAAACCCTCTTTTAAAGACTGTGCAACTGATTAACTTATAGTTAATTGATCATATACTTTAATCACATCTGCAAAAATCTCTTTAAAGTAGAAACTAGTTTATTGTTTTATTGAATAACTAGAAGGTATATGCATGCTACAAAATGACTGCTTCCTTCCAATATTTGACTTTTGCAAGAGAACATCCCTTGAAGCTCAATTTAACTGGAAAGTAGTAGAAAGGGAACTCTGGAAACTATAGTATGGAAGAGCAAATTTAATACATCAAAAGCCACTGCAGTTCACCGTTTTCAATTTGGCGTCTATAAACATATCTTAAAACCTCACTGAATCTCCAAATAGAGACAGTAACAGAGTTATACTTCTGCATAATATGATACAACTATCTCATGTTCAGTCAAAAATAGGCTAAGCTGTTCTCCAGAAAAGTATATGAAATCTTTAAGTGGTTACTACTCTTCTCCTTTGATGTCCTGTAAATTAAATACTGAGATAAATAATAAGAAAATCAGAGAGGGGATAAAACAATAATATTTGGTATATATATATACAAACATATTTGTGTGTAAACAAAGAAAAATACTTATGACCATTAAAGTCCTCTTCTCTGAAATTGGTCACATGGTTGCACCTAGTAAATAACTATCTTCTTTCAATCTATTTCATATTTCCTTCACACTCAGCACACACCTTAGCTGATTGTGGTTCTTTGCCCAGTGGAATGACTCAAACATTCATTCCTGAAGGATCTGAGTCATTAGTACTGCTGAACATGTAGGAGAATGAAGAGCGCTCACATTTCTTTCCTTGGGAGATACTCTTCCTTCGTGAATTTTTGTCACTATATAACCTGTAGTGATAATCTGCATATTTATTTATTTTCACATAAATAAGAACTTAGACCAGGTCTATACTATTGTTGGAAAATAAATACGGGAAACAATTGAGCTGATTATGTTTCCTAATACCCGATTTTATTTCTTATTTTCAAAAACTTAAAACATGACCAAGTATATAAATGACAATAGGAGTTACCATTAATTCTACAATGTAGTATACAATATAACTTAGTATATAAACTATTTAGCATATTGCCTCCTAATTTTTATATGAACTTGTGTGTGTATATATATATATATATATTTCTCTTCATAACTAAAACAATATAATTGTTTTATATACTAATTTTTCTCATATGAAGTATTAGTGGAGTCATATGAAATTAATATTTGGCCACATACTGAAATTCTGAATAACTTTTACAGAGTAACTTCTTGTTCTCTGTAAAGTTTATGAGGGTAAGACACATGATAGAGAAAAGTGACCAGTGAAAGCACAGTCTTTATTCCTATGAGGCTGTTGGCCTCAAGACTGTGTGAACTCATTTGGGCCAGGTAGAGATTGTCTTTTGCCAAACTAATGATAGAGCAGTGGTCGGTCAGACAATATAAATTGCAAAAAAATGTACCACAGCATATGTATATTTATTAACATGTACTTTAAAGATATCTATTGTACTGACATTAAAAATGCTAAAGCATTTAATAATAGAAATTTAAATATAACAATGAAATACTATTTAAAAATTTTTGTCTCTACAAAATTGTTTTTAATATATTATAAATTATAACAGTACCATTAAATAACAATGAAATTATTATTTCAATATTTTGTGATATAACCATCTGTTTCTAAGTTTTTTATTTAACTAAATTATTTTAATGGCTATCATAGCCAAAATAGATATTTTACAAAGAAATATGGATCCAGAAGGAATGCTTGCATCATTGACTACATTTCTAAATCATGACACTCACTACTCAAACCCGTGGTCCAGTTATTCAGTTGTTCAGGCATACTGTACAGTTTTTTTTTAAATAAAAAATTAATTGGTTGTGCTTTTAAATAAATCTGAAGGTGTCATGTTTTTATATGTGATGAACAGGTTCATGACTCCATAAAATTATTTATTTTAAAGGATACTAAAATTTCAAAAATCTTATTTCCTATTTCTAATGTGCAGACATGAGTATATAAGGCTAGTCTATTAGTTTGAGCAGCAAATCATATAATGGCAGAAAAACTTCAAAATGCTAGTCTTCAAAATGTACAGTCAATAATATGATATTGTTTCAAAAACAATTACTGCTTGCTTACTATTAAAATATTGCCTTTATCTGTTAGGTGGCTAGCATATTACTGGCAGTGCTTGTCATCAGAGAAAAGTAAATTTGAAACACTTGATTTTTGAAAAAGAACACATACCTTATTCTTAAGGTCAGCAACTCTTTTAATATCTCTGTTGTTTGAATAGCCTTTAAACATTGAATTTTGTTGATAATTATGTTGAATTTTATAATACATTATTTTAAGAGTTGACTACATTTAAAGTAGCTTATTTTGATTAAAGAATGATATAAAGATATAAATATAAAGTGCTACAAACTATCATTGGCTTAAAATCTCTGCTATGAAAGTTTTCCTGGGCATGATACAGTGAATGAATTCAATTGAAGTGCTAAATCTGCAACATATCACAATGGTTTTCTTTTATTTTTAGTCATGTAAAAGCAGTTAATGCATAGTTTTACTATTGTTTTCATGAAGTTATTTCTTAGGGAAATTGTATCTTTCTTTGAATGTTCATAAAGAGTAGTTTATATGTGTTATAATTGAAAAAATATCTAACATAATTCAAAGCGTGTAGAAATTTGCTTACTTTGATCCTGCTGTACTGTAAACCTTTCACCCTACATAATTCGTTGTAAGACTGGTTTCTTTAAATCTTCAGCAATAAGGTTTCTATCTCTTTCAATATTATTTACTGACAAAGAACACATCACAATACACTGACATACGGTTTTCCATACATTATTTTAGCCATTTTCCCCATACAAAGATGGATGAGTATTTCTCACCTGGTTATGTGACTTTAGCCTTCTGCTTTCATAAACCCTAACAACGTCTTTTAAAAACTTAGTCAGCTTCAATGTTATTTATAAAGTACTTGATTAAATTTCAAATGACTTAAAACATTAATTAAAACATTGAAGAGATTTCACTTCATGAATGCTTGGCAAGGCAATCTAATACAGTAACCCTTAATTTACAATTTTGATTTTTTTTACTTATTTCTTTTAAAGCATGGTTAGTTATTGCTGCTATGTGAATTGTAAATAAACAGATTTTTTTTCTGTTGTTTTTACTAAGATTACAAACTTTTTATCATATTCCTTGAAAATATTATTTTTAATAACTGGATAATGTTCATGTTACTGAACATATCATTATTTACTTGGCCATTGTTAATTTTTTTAACATTTAAATATTTTATTTAAAATAAGAAACATAATAAAATTGGAATAAATATCTCATACTTACATTTGAGTGCAATATTTTTAGTACACCTTTAGGATAAAGGCAAGATTTCTGTAGAGTTATGGATAGTCTTGTCAAATTACATCCCAGACAGTTTATGCCAGTTTGTATTTCCACCAATAGTGAATAAATGGAGTGTTTTGTGTAATGTTTTCTAATAACATATATTTGTTATTTTGAAAAAACATTTACTAATGTTTGAAAATGATATTTCATGATTAAAATTCTGATTCATTTGGTTATTACTGAGGTTGATTTTTTGTGTTATTTTCCTTTTGCTTTGACTATTCTTTTCTTGTAATCCTTATTTTTAATTTGTTTTAATTTTTTGTACAGTAAGGCTATTAACTTCTTGTTCTGTTTGTCACATATAGTTCTCTCAGGCTTTTGTCTTTTTCTTTTTGAATATTTTTGATAAAGAGAAATTTTTACTTTTTATGAATTCAAATGCAACAATTTATGTTTTCTTTGTATGATGAGATAAGCCTCATTGGCTTTGTTATTAAATTAAAATTACTCTTTTAAACTGTCAGAAAGTAAAAAAATAGAAAGAAATGACCAAAAACAACTATTAGCATTTTGACATATCCTTGAGTATATTTTCTATGTAATATTTACCAATTTGAAAGTATAATGTATTAATTTCATATCCCATTAGCAAAATATTATCACATCCTATGTCTGTAAGAAGTCTTTGAACCTCTTTGTTTATATCATGAGGAGACAGTATGTGTGTGTATGTGTGTGTATACATACACACACACACATACACACATTTTTTTTTTTTAGATGAAGTCTCACTCTGTTGCCCGAATTGGAGTGCAGTGGCGCTATCTCGGCTCACTGCAAGCTCTGCCTCCCGGGTTCAGGCCATTCTCCTGCGTCAGCCTCCTGAATAGCTGGGACTACAGGCGCCCGCCACCACGCCCGGCTAATTTTTTTTTGTTTGTTTGTATTTTTAGTGGAGACGGGGTTTCATCGCGTTAGCCAGGATGGTCTCCATCTCCTGACCTCGTGATCCGCTGGTCTCGGCCTCCCAAAGTGCTGGGATTATAGTCATGAGCCACCGTGCCCGGCCTAAGACAATATGATTTACAAAACAAACCATCTTACAAAGTTATGAATTTAAAAAAATCTATACAATAGAAACATGTTTGGATATGCGTTTGTTACATATCAGACTGTTTATTTTAAAACGTTTAGAAATTACATGTTTTGTCTCAAGATATAAAAAATAATTTTTAATGATTAAAAAATTAAGGTTTTTCCTCTATTAAAATTTATTGCCATGATAAATCATCCTACTGACTTTTTTTTTTTTTTTTTTTTTTGAGACGGAGTTTCACTCTTGTTGTCCAGGCTGGAGTGCAATGGCCCAATCTTCGCTCACCGTAACCTCCGCCTCCCTGGGTTCAAGTGATTCTCCTGCCTCAGCCTCCTGAGTAGCTGGGATTACAGGCACGTGCCACCATGCCCAGCTAATTTTGCATTTTTGGTAGAGATGGGGTTTCTCCATGTTGGTCAGGCTGGTCTTGAACTCCCAACCTGAGGTGATCTGCCTGCCTCGGCCTCCCAAAGTGCGGGATTACAGGTGTGAGCCACCGCACCTGGCAATCCTACTGACTTCTAAGGATTAATAATATGTATAAATTAAATTTTTGAGACTTTGTTGGATTTTATTTTTGTTTAAATTATCCCTTTCAAACAGATCACACTCTGTACCCACTTAATCGTGAGTCGTTCAGGAAAAAGAGTCTTCTCTTCCCTCATCAATCTTTATATTCCAGTTGGTATGGTACATGAAAAGTAACAAGAAAACTTAATTTAATTCAGTTCTAATTTTAACCCTAATATTATTAAGTTGCAAATTCAGTAACATAAATTATTTTCCATACCTCAGCCTGATTGCATCTTTATGTCATCTTGACAAATCATTTAGTTAAAAATGTAAAGCAAGTAATCTATTACAACTTTCTTTCCATCCACAAGTATGTCATATTCAAACCCTGCCTCTGAAATACTAAAATTTTGAATAATTTTTGTTCCAAACACTTTTTAATTATTGCTTAGTGTTACAGTTGTCAATAATTGTACAGAAAAATCCCACAGCAGTTCTTAAATTGTGCACCACTTAAGCTTATATTATGTCTAGATTCTAGATCTGTGCTTTCCAAAGATCATCACTCAGTACATGTGACTATTAAGCATTGAAATGATACTAGTTCATACTAAGATATGCTGTAAGTCTAAAATACATGTGTTTCTTTTCACTTTTTTGAAACATGGCTACTAAAAATTTTTAAATTGCATATGTGGTTCATATTATATTTTTATTGGATGACACTGCTGTAGAGGAAAAATTTATTTGACAATTGCTTCTAACATGTTCATCTTAGTTTTTAAAATGTTCAATTTTGCCTAGAAGATTAAGTTAAATCCCGATTATACATACAGTTTAAATATGTATGCTATAAATCTTTCTTTCCAGTTTTCTGATTTTTCAACATAGAATAAAAGGTTGAGAGCAGTTGTAAAGTATAAAAAGCAAGGGTGAATTTTAACTGGACAATCTAATTAATAAATTAGGTCTCTTTGTCAATCTAATTAATAAATCAGGTCACAACCTGAAGCAGCACCCTGGAAGTCAGGTGTTTGGGTCCTGATATTTTAATAAAAATTCAAGGCAAGACCTATCACAGAAATACTTAAGGCAGGTGCTGACTCTAGATGCATGCACTTATTTCTCAGAGCAGCAATAAAGTCCTAGTTGACAATTTTCCCTGGAAGTTTGTGACAAATAGCACACACTGTTGTTTACATTTTTGTGATTTAACATTTCACTTAAATTACACAGGTGCATGTAAATGTGTTCATTTGATCACAATAATTCTACTGCCACTCACATTAGTAAGTAACTCAATATGAGAAACAAGCTAGTATTAAATCTATTACTGTTCTCCATGGCTAATGTACTTAAATAAAGCTATAGTGATTGGCAGTTAGTTAATATCACATTTCAGTCTTGGAAGGAAGAAGAGGTGTACAATGCTTCCTTAAGTGGTTTTCCTCTAATTTTTGCTTTATTAATTTTGTTCAGTTCTTTTTCTCTCTACATCTCTATCACATTTTTACACTAAGGGCATTCCTAAATAGCTATATTCGGTAGTTACGCATTTTTCCCCATTTTTTTTTTTTTACAACATACCAACAGATGCCATATAATTTATGTTTTAAAATCATCAGCAATGATATCCTTTCATATGCACATCAAACATTCATTAATAAGAAAAGAGTTATGACAGTGAATGTTTAAAACCATTATGGGGAAAATACATAAAAGCATTAATCAAGAACCCCATACCCTGGTGTCTTTTGCTTATATCTATATATTAATATATAAAAATGCTATTGCCTTATTGTAGCACTGTGAAATTAAAACAAAAACACCATAAACAGGTGTTTCTAAGCTGTAAATTTATGGAATATCAGTTACTGAAATACTAAAATAAAATCATATGAAAATTTTTACCCACGGAGATGTAGCACCTCAAGGCAAGACGGAATATTAGGAAGGAAGGAAGGAAGGGAGGGAGGGAGGGAGGGGAGGGGAGGGGAGGGGAGGGGAGAGGAGAGATGGAGGAAGGAGGGAAGGTCACCTGAAGTTGTGATCACCATGAGTATTTATTGGACACACTGCTGTGTTTAACTCTCAGAATATCTCATTATATTCATTTTACATATAGGAAGAGTAAAGCTAACAGAGGTGAAGTAACTGGACTATGTTTCCATGGTTAGTAGTATAAAGACTTGGCTACCAGGCATTCAAGTACTGCTCTTTTGTGGTCTGTTATCAAGGTGGCAGTTTGAGAAGTGATCCTAAAACAAACACACATATTAAAAAAACTATATGCTGAAGCAAGAAGACCCCCCCTCTCCCCGATGACAAAGCCATAAAATTATAACTGGTTAAAAGCATTGCTGAGAAGAACATGGAAAAAGATAGAGCATCTGTAATATTAATTACAGATTCGATAGTCCATATGTGTTTCTAAACATCATTTATTTCATCCTCCTAAAAGATCCTGTGACATTGATATTATCATCACCAATTTACTCATGCTCCTAAAATTTGAATAGTTTACTCAAATGCAAACAAGTGGTAAATGTTAAAGCAAGGAATTTCTGACTCTCGAATTAGTTCTATAAACCACTATGCTAAGCTGTTTCTGAATTAGCTGGTTGTTATCATAAAAAATAACAAGAACACACCCAAATACTTAAACAGAGGTGAAATATTTCTTGACTGCCTTAGTCTAGAAATTCAAAGAAAATACTATGTGTATGGGAGTGGAAATTATAAAAATCAATAAGATGTATTTCCTGAAAAACAAATACTGAATCAGGATTTAACTGCTGATTTTATTTTGAAGAGTTTCACTCCCAGGGCAGCAAAAATTTAGAAAAGTAGAAAAGTGAGGTATGGAAAAACAGCAAGCAAAGCCAGAAGCTATATTACCATATGAGTCAGTGTTTTACAATGAGCCGCAAGGAGATGCAGCCAGATCCATTCCTTAAGCAGTCTACCAGGAGGAGTAACAGGAAATTTGTCTATGTGGATCTCATTCATTCTGCCCCTGCTACTCCACCCTTTTTAAAAGTTTGTCCCATAAACTTTGAAAACTGCTCTGCATTTTCGAGTTGCCTCGCCCATTGTAGCATTTCACTAGAGTCCAGAAGTGGCAGAAAAAGGGACCAGGGACTTTGAAAAGTGACTGAGCTCAAAACATTTATGTAGTTGATTGGCTGTGGCTGCAGTGGAGTCAGAGCCATGTAGTTGAAGATTTGAGTAGCAGTTGAGACTGAGAAAACTTGTAGAGTAGGACAAGTGGTCTGAAACGTGATGTGTCTAAAAAAATTAAACAGATCTGGGAACCGTGGCTCACGCCTGTAATCCCAGCACTTTGGGAGGCCAAGGCACGTGGATCACCTGAGGTCACGAGTTCGAGACCAGCCTGACGAATATGGCAAAACCCCGTCTCTACTAACAATACAAGAATTAGAAAATTAGCCAGGCGTGGTGGTGCACGCCTGTAATCCCAGCTACTCTGGAGGCTGAGACAGGAGAATGGCTTGAACCCGGGAGATGAAGGTTGCAGTGAGCCAAGATTGCGCCACTGCACTCCAGCCTGGGCAACAGAGCAAGACTCTCAAAAAAAAAAAAAAGAAAAAAAAGACAGAAAAAGGAGAGAAAAGAAAAAATTAAACAGAAGAATAGAAGAATGGAGAGAGTAAGAAGGGAGAAATTAAGGTAAGGGAAAGGCATCCAGAGAATGAAAATTATAAGGCCAGGAATAATATAATTCATTTTATTCTGTTTTTTAAAATTACTCTTCATTTTGAGATTATTGTAGATTCACATGTAGTTGTAAAAAATAATGAAGAGAGATCCCATGTACCCTTTAGTTTCTTGTAATTATAAAATCATGCAAAACTGTTGTATGAGAGCACAATGAGGATATTAACATTGCTACAGTCAAGTTATAGAACATTGTCATCACCATAAGGATTCCTTATGTTGCCTTTCTATAGTCACACTCATGTCCTTCCCCCTTCACTTCACTCTTAGTGTTTGGTAACTGCTACTTTTTTCTTCATTTTATAACTTTTGTTATCCCAATAATATTATATAAATGGAATCATGCAGTATATAACCTTTCAGGATTGGATTTTTTATTCAGTATGATTCTCTTGTTGTATGTATGCATCATTAGTTTCCTTTTATTTCTGAGTACTCTCCATGGTAAGTAGGTACCATGAATTTTTTTACTTCTTCATCTATAGAAGGACATCCAGGTTGTTTCTAATCATTGATTATGATTAACAAAGGTGCCATAGACTTTCACATACAGATTTTTGTGTGAATATAAATTTTCATTTTTCTGGATTAAATGCCCTAGAGTACAATTGCTGATTCATAGAGTAGTTGCAAGTTCATTTTTTAAAAGAAATTGTCTATTGTCCAGAGTGCCTGAACCATTTACAATCTCACCAGCAGTGTATGAGTGATCCAGTGTTCCCCCATCATCACTATCATTTGGTGTTCTCAATATTATTTCTTTTTGCCATTATGATAGATATGTAATTGTATCTCATTGTGATGTTGATCATCTTTTCATGTGCTTATTTGCCATCTGTATATCCACTTCAGTGAAATGACTGTTCATATCTTTTGCCCATTTTCAAGTTGGTGTGCTCTCTCTTTTTAAACTATTGAACTTTGGGATTGCTTTCTATATTCTAGATATTAGCCCTTTCTTGCATATGTAGTTGTAAAAAATAATGAAGAAAGATCCCATGTACCCTTTGGTTTCTTGTAATTATAAAATCTTGCAAAACTGTTGTATGAGAGCACAATGAGGGTATTAACATTGATACAGTCAAGTAATTTGCAAATATTTTCTCTAAGTCTGCAGCTTGTTTTCAATTCTATTACAGGATATTTCAAGCAACATAGTTTTTCATTTTGATGAACTTCTATTTACCAATATTTCCTTACATAGGTTATATTTTGGTGTCAAGTATGAGAATTCTGTTTGGTTCTAAATTCTGATTTTTTTCATATTTTCTTCTATCCATTTTATAGTTTTTTACATCATGCTTAAGTCAATGATCCATTTTGGGTCAATTTTTGTGAAACATATGAGATTTAGGATGATGTTCAGTTTTTGGCTTATGAATATCCAATTGCCTGATTGCCATTTGCTTAAATGGCATTCTTCTCTTCATTTAATTGATTTTGGACCTTTGTCAAACATTACTTGTGCACATTTGTATAGGAATAGGAATATATCTGGTTGCTCTATTTTGTTTCATTGATACATGTCTATCTGTCCTCCAACACGACACAGTATTAATTACTGTAATTGTAAGTCTTGAAATCAGGTAGACCAATTCCTCTCTCTCTCTTCTTTTTATAAAAATTGTTTTAGCTAATATAGTTCCTTTGTGTTTCCATACAAACTTCAGAAAACTCTTGTATTAATATAAAACTTTTGCTGTATTTTGGTAAAAATTGTGTTAAACTTTATGTCAATTTGGGGAGAATTGATATCTTTTAGTCTTCCAATCCACAAACACAGTATGTCTCTCCCTTTATTTCAATCTTCTTGTATTTATCAGCACATTATGGATATCAGCATGTAAGACCATAGAAACTTTATTAGACTTACACCTAATTATTTCACATTTTTCGAAGAATTATAAATGCTATCGCATTTAATTTCCCTGTCTATGTGTTTCTTGCTAGTTTGTAGAATTACAATTTATTTCTGTATGTTTTTTTTTTTTCTTTCTTTCTGAGACATAGTCTTGATCTGTTGCCCAGGCTGGAGTGCAATGGCATGATCTCAGCTCACCGCAAGCCTGCCTCCTGGGTTCATGCCATTCTTCTGCCGCAGCCTCCCGAGTAGCTGGGACTACAGGCTTCCACCACCACGCCTGGCTAATTTTTTGTATTTTAGGTAGAGACGGGGTTTCACCATGTTAGCCAGGATGGTTTCGATCTCCTGACCTCGGGATCCACCCGTCTTGGCCTCCCAAATTGCTATATTTCTGTATGTTTATATTTTATTCTGTGAAATTGTTTTATTTATCTATTCATTTTAGGAGATTTATTTTTAGATTCCATGTAATTTTCTACACAGAATATTATGTTATCTGCAAATAAGAACAGTTTAATGTTTTTACACTCTGATATGTATGCCTTTATACAGATACTTTTCTTATTGTATTTGCTAGAATTTCCAGCACTACGTTGAATCAGAGTGCTGACAACAGGCATACTTGCATTGATCCTGCTTTTGAATGGTCATTTACCATTAACAACTATGTTAGTTGAGATGTATTGTACATATCCTTTATAAACTTGAGGAAGTTCTCCTTTACTTCCACTTTTCTGAGAGTATCTGACATAAATAGGTGTTAATTTTTTTAACAGTTTTTCTTCATTGATTTATATAATCATATTATTTTTCTTCTTTAATTAAATATGGTAAACAATACTGATTAATTTTCAAAAATTGAACCAGCCCTAATTTTTGGAATACACTAAATTTTGTCATGGTATATACTTCTTTTCATGTGCTACTGAATTCTCTTTGATCATATTTTTAAAAAAATTTGCATGTATATTTATGAAGGATGTTGCTTTGTAGTTTTCTTTTGTTTCATTTATTTCTAGTTTTGGTTTTAAGACAATACCAACTTCATAAAATAAAATGGGAAATTCTCCCTCCTCTTCAATTTTCTGGAAGGGATAATAAAGAATTTGTGATGGCTAATATTGAGTGTCAACTTGATTGGATTGAAGGATGCAAAATGTTGTTCCTGTGTGTGTGTCTGTGAGGGTGCTGCCAAAGGAGATTAACATTAACATTTGAGTCCTTGGACTGGGAGAGGCAGACCCACCCTCAATATGGGTAGACACCGTCTAATTAGCTGCCAGCGTGGCTAGAATAAAACAGTCAGGAGAAGATGGAAGAGCAGACTTGCTGAGTCTTCTGGCCTTCATCTTTCTCCCACACTGGATGCTTCCTGCCCTCGAGCATCAGACTCCAAATTATTCAGCTTTTGGACTCTTGAACTTACACCAATGGTTTGCCAGGGGCTCCAGGGCCTTTGGCCACAGACTGAAGGCTGCAGTTGGCTTCCCTACTTTTGAGGTTTTGGTACTCTGACTGGTCTACCACTGGTTTCCTTGCCAACGGCCTATCGTGGGACTTTACCTTGTGATTGTGTGAGTCAATTGTCCTTAATAAACTCTCTTTCATATATCCATATATCCTATTATTTTGTCCCTCTAGAGAACCCTAATACAGAATTGGTATTAACACTTTTTTAGAACAAAGGTTCTTCAAACCTTTGTTAGAATTCTCCAGTAAAGCCATCTGTGCTTATAGAGCTTCATTTAGGAAATTTTATATTATGAATTCAAATTTAATTAATAGTTATATAGCCATTTAAATAGTCTATTTCATATTGGATGCGTTGTGTAGTGTGTTCTCCCTGAAGTTGGTTCTTTTCATCTAACTTTTCAAATTTATATGTGTAGAATTCTTCATAGTATTCAATTTTTATTCTTTAGGTACCTGCAGGGTCTGTAGTGATAGCCGCTATTTTCTTCCTGATACCAGAATGTTGTATATTCTCTCTTTTATTCTTTTTCAGAGTTAGTAGAGATTTATCAATTTTATTGATATTTTCAAAGAGCTAGATTTTTATTTCATTGATTTTTCTCTATTTCATCTTCACATGTTTCTTCTCTTATCTTTATTATTCCATTTAAGTAGATTCGTGTTTATTTTACTCTTCTTTTTCTAGATTTTTGAAGAGACAACTTACATTATTGATTTGGGCTTTTCCTTTTTTTCTAGTGTAAGCATTTAGTGGTTTAAATTTCTCTCTCAAAACTGCCTTAACACCATCGCACAAATTTTGATATGCTATGATTTCATTTTTATTTAGTGCCATGCATTTTTTGTTCCACTTGAGGTTTTCTTTTTGATCCATGGATTATTTAGAAATGTGTTACGAGTTTCTAATTACTTGGAAATTTTTATGTTATCTTTTTGTTACTTCGTTTTAGGTTAATTCCACTGTGGCCAGAGAGCAAACTTTGTATGATTTCAGGTTTTTTGGGGGATCTGTTGAGGTGAATTTTATGCTCAGGATTTCATCCTTCTATCTTGGTATATGTTACATGTGCACTTAAAGAGACTCTTCTGTTGTTGGGTGCAGTGTTATATTAATACTGATGAATATTATTTTTTGTTGTTTCATTTATTTCTAGTTTTGGTTTCAAGATAATAACAAGATATTTGGTTTCAAGATAATACCTTCATCTGAGATTGTCATGATGTTCCTTTATTAATGAAGCATATTTTCAGTGGATATATCAGTGGATATTTCAGTGGATATAGTATTGTTGAGTTCTACATTCCTGTTGATTTCTGTCTAGTTCTATCTGTTGTTGAGAGATGGATGTTGAATTCTCCAACTTTAATAGTATATTTGTCTAATTCTCTTTTCATTATCATGAGAGTGTCTGCTTCACATAATATGCAGCTGTTTTGTCTGGTGTTTAAACATTTAGGATTGCAATGACTTCTTAGGGGATTGATCATTTTACCAATATATGCAGTTTTTCTGTGTATCCAGTAATTTTATTTGCTCTGAAGTCTATTCTACCTAATATTAATACAGGCGCTTCTCTTTTGTTTGGATTAACGATTGTGCGATGTATCTTTTTCCATCCGTTAACTCTCAGTCTCCCTGTATTGTTTTATTTGCTGTGAGTTTCTAGTAAATAGGATATAATTGGGTACTATTTTTAAAACTACTCTCTCAATCCTTGTCTTTTGATGGATGGGATTAGACAACCTCCATGTACATTAATTATTGATATATTAGATCTTAAGCCTACAATTTTAACTTTTGCTTTCTCTTTTGCCCTCTCTCTTTTTTTTTTTGTTTCTGTGTTTTTTTCCTGCCCTCTTGTGGGCTTCTTAAACATATTTTATAATTACATTTTCATTTACCTAGAGTTTCTTTTTTATCATTTTATTCTTAAATTTTTAATTGACAAGTAAAAATATATATATTTATTATGTATAATATAATGTTTTGAAATTTGTATACATTGTGGAATGGTTCAATTTATATACTAATTTACATACACATTACCCATATACTTATTTTTTTGTGGTGAGAATATTTAAAATCTACTCTCGGTAATTTGCAAGTATACTATACATCATTATTAACTATAGTTGCCATGTTGTATAAGAGATCTCTTGAGCTTATTCTTTTTGTGTAACTGAAATTTTGTGTTCTTTGACCAATAGCTTCCCAATTCATCTCCTCCCTTCAGCCCCTGGCAACCACCATTCTAGTCTATGTTTATTAGTTGAGTTTATTTTTTGGATTTCACATAAAAGTGAGATCATGTGGCATTTGTCTTTTGATGCCTGGCTTTTTTTCACTTTATATAATGTCCTCCAAGTACAACCATGTTGCTGCCAATGACAGGATTTTTTTTTCTTTTCTTAAGGTTCAATAGCATTCTATTGTGTATTTGAGTGTATTTGGCGGTTGCTATAACTATTATATTACATCTACATAACTTATCACAGTCTACTGGTGTTATTGTTTTGCTATTTTGAGTAAAGTGTGGAAATCTTACCTTCATTTTCTTCCTTCTATCCTCCTTCTATTATAATATAATTATCTTAAATATTTCCTTCATATAAAGAACCACATTAAGCAGTGTGATAATTGTTGCTTTAATTATGAAGCAGAGCATTAGAAGCATTAGATAAAAAGGTATAATAGTTATCATATTTTATGCTTTTCTTATCTTTGGTCCTTCCTGATGTTCTATTAATCCTTCTTTTATTTTATCTTTTCAGTTTAGAAAATTTTTTCTAGCCATTTTTTAGGTATTTTGGCAACAAGTTATCTTGGTCTTCCTTCATCTGAGATTGTCATGATGTTCCTTTATTACTGAAGCATATTTTCAGTAAATATATCCTTCAGAAGGATATAGGATTCTGAGCTAACAGTTATTTTCTTTCAATACTTGAAAAATATTGTGCTATTATCTTCTGGCCATTGTAATTGTTAATAAAATATTTGCTGCCTTTAGAATTATTTTTCTTTCTGTAGATAATATTTTGTGTCTTTCTTATTTCTTTGAAGATGTTTGTTACTTTTGTCTTTATTTTTGAGAAGTTTATGATGTATCTTGGTGGGAAATTCTTTGAGTTCAGTCTGTTTGGTGTTTGCTCAACTGTAGGTTTATGTTTTTGACAAATTGGCCAAATCTAATATTCTCTGTCTTTCACTCTTTCTCTTCTCCTTGTGGAACTCCAATGGTATGAACGTAGATTTATTTTTAATAGTTCCACAGGTCCCTGAGACTCTGTTCTTTTTTTTTCCAATCTAATTTTTCAGTCTTACTCATATTGACAAGTTTTTATTGCTCTATATTCAAGTTTATAGGTTCTTCTTTCTGATCTCTGCATTCAGATGTTGAGCACATCCATCGATATTTTTTTAAGTTGGCCAATATAATTTTTGATTCTAAATTTTCCATCTGGTTCTCCTTTATATATTTTATATTTTTGCTGAGGCTTTTGATGTGGTCTGGCTCTGTGTCCCCACCCAAATCTCATCTTGAACTGTAATCTGAATTGTAATCCCCATGTCTTGGGGGAGGGACCTCGTGGGAGATGACTGGATCGTGGGGGTGGTTCCCCTATGCTGTTCTCATGATGGTGAGTGAGTGAGTTCTCACAAGATCTGATGATTTTATAAGAGGCTTTTCCCCCTTCACTCTGGACACTTCTCCCTCCTGCTGCCTGTGAAGAAGGATGTGCTTCCTTCCTCTTCCACCATGATTGTACATTTCCTGAGGCCTCCTGAGCCATGCAGAACTGTGAGTCAATTAAACATCTTTCATTTATAAATTACCCAGTCTCGGGTAGTTGTTTAGAACAGTATGAGAACCGACTAATATAGTTCTCTATTTGTTAATATTTTTTTTTCATTTATTCAAGTGCAGTAATAGTTGTTTCTCAAAACATCTTTTTAATGGCTAAGTTAAAATCCTTTTCAGAAAAATTCTAATACCTCTGTTATGTTAGTGTTAGAATCTATTAAATACTATATTTTTATTTTTTTAGTTAGTTAGATGTCTTTCTTTCTTAAATTAAAACTTGTTATTCTGAGCACTATGCTATGAGATTCTGGGTTTTATTTAAGCCTTCTGTTTTAGCTAGCTTCCTCTGACACTGCTCCAGCAAGATAAAGTGGTGGTTTAGAAGTATAGGTTCCCCACCTGGCCTCTATTGACATCTGAAATGAGGATGCCTTGTTACCCTTGAGTGAGGATATTAATTCTAGTTCTCCTCCACTAGGCCACTACTAGTACCTTCCTTTCTGGTGAGAGTAGGAATATCCCATTAGTGTCTACATTTGACCTTCACTGACAGTAGAAGAAAGTTTGGAGTGAAAAAAAATGATGTCTTCATTATCACTGGCTGGTGGTCAAAAGTCTGACTCTCCTTAGGATCTTCTCAAGTACCTCCCTCATAAGGTAGAGAAGGGGCACCTCATTACTACTGGGTGGCAGTACTGAATATAAGTCAAGTCTTACCATGTAGCCTCATTGACACTGCAGGTCTGGGTGCCTAATTACTACCCAGTGGGTTGAAAGTTTCAATTTCCTTCTAGGTTTTCTCTGACATGAGATCAGTGGTAAGGGGGGGGGGGCCTGAGGGGGAAAGTGTTCAAAGTATTTTATTGGCCCTTGTACAAGTATCCATTCTTGATTCTCAGTGGTGTGGGTGTGGGTGTGGGTATGGGTTTTTTGTGTGTGTATGTAATGTTTGGATGGAGAAAAACAGTTTATTATGGACTGAATGCTTATGTCTTCTTAAAATTTATTAGTTGAAACCATAACCCGCAATGGGTTGGTATTTACAGATAGAGCCTTTTTGAGGTAATTAGCTTAGACTAGGTAATGAGAGTTTGGTTTAATTTGGCTCTGTGTTCCCTCTCAAATTCCAACTCCAGTTGTAATCCCTGTATGTCAAGGGAGGGATGTGATGGGAAGTGATTGGATCAGGGGGGCCGTTTTCACCATGCTGTTCTCATGATAATGAGTGAGTTATCATGAGATCTGATAGTTAAAAAGTGGCAGTTTTCCTGATCTCTCTCTCTGTCTTCTGTTGCCCTGTTAAGACATGCTTTTCTTTTCCTTCACCTTCTGCCATGATTATAAATTTCCTGAGGCCTCCCCTAGCCATGCAGAACTGTGAGTCGATTAAATCTCTTTTGTTAATAAATTGCCCAGTCTTAGGTAATATCCTTATAATTGAGTGAGAATAGACTCATATAGAGAATTGGTTCTGGGAGTGGGATACTGATATAAAGACACCTAACAATGTGGAAGTGAATTTGGAACTGGGTAATAGGCAGAGGTTGAAACAGTTTGGAGGTATCAGAACGATACATGAAGGTGTGGGAAAATTTGGAACTTCCTAGAGACTTGCTGAATGGTTTTGACCAAAATACTGATAGTGATATGGACAATGAAATCCAGGCTGAGGTGCGTCTCAGATGGAGATGAGGAACTTATAGGAACTGGCGTATAGGTCACTCATACAATGCGTTAACAAAGAGACAGGCGGCATTTTGCTTCTGCCCTAGAGATCTGTGGAATTTTGAACTTGAAAGAGATGGTCTGGGTATCTTGTGGAAGAAATTACTAAGAAACGAAGCATTCAAGAGGTGACCTGGCTGATTCTGGAAGCATTCAGCTGTATGCATTGACAAAGAGATTATCTGAAACTGGAACTTTTATTTAAATCAAAACAGAGCATAAAAGTTTAGAAAATTTGCAGCCTGACCATAATTTAGAAAAAGAAAAAAAAGAAACATTTTTGGGGAGAAATTCAAGCTAGCTGCAGAAATGTGCATAAGTAATGAGGCATTGAAAGTTAATAGCCAAGACAAAGGAGAAAATGTCTCCAGGGAACATAGAGCTTTTTGAGGCAGCCCTTCCCATCACAGGCCTGAAGGCACAGGAAAGAAAAATGGTTTCTTGGGCCAGGCCCGGGACCCTGCTGCTCTATGCAGCCTTGGGACTTGGTGCTCTGTGTCCCAGCCGCTCCAGCTCCAGCTGTGGCTAAAAGGGTCCAAGGAACGGTTTGGGCCATTGTTTCAGAGGTTGCAAGCCCCAAGCTTTGATGGCTTCCATGTGCTGTTGGGACTGCAGGTCTGCAGAAGACAAAAGTTGAGCTTTGGGAACCTCCATCTAGATTTCAGGGGATGTATGGAAATGCATGGATGTCCAGACAGAAATCTGCTACAGAGTCAGAGCCTTCATGGAGAAACTCTACTCAGGCAATGAAGAGGGGGAATGTGGGATTGGATTCCCGACACAGTGTCCCCACTAGGGTACTGCCTAGTGGAACTGTGAAAAGAGGGCAACTGTTTTACAGACCCTAGAATTGACAGCTTACACTGTGCACCTGGAAATGCTGTAGGCACTGAGTGCCTGGCTGTGAAAGTAGCTGCAAAGGCTGTATCTTGCAGATCCACAGGGGCAGAGCTGCCCAAGGCCTTGGGAGTCCACCTCTTGCATAGGGATGCCCTGGATGTAAGACACAGAGTCAAAGGAGATTATTTTGGAGTTTTAAGATTTGATGGCTGCCCTGATGGGGCCTATAGCTTCCTTGTTTTGGCCAATTTCTCCCACTTGGAATGGGACTCTTGTAGTTCTCTTTGTGTAGCTCTTTTACCTCCCTGGTTAGTTGTATTCCTAGGTATTGTATTCATTTTGTGGTAGTTGTGATTAGGATTGAATTCCTGATTTGGCTTCTGGCTTGACTATTGCTGGTGTACAGGAATGCTAGTAATTTTTTTATGTTGCTTTGGTGTTGTGAGACTTTGCTGAAGTTATTAGCTAAAGGAGCTTTTGGATAGAGACTATGGAGTTTTCTAGATACAGAATTATGTCATCTGCAAACAGGGATAGTTTAACTTCGTCTCCTCCTATTTGAATGCCTTTTTTTTTTTCTTGCCTGGTTGCCCTGGGAAGAAATACTGTGGTGAATAGGATGAGAGAGGGCATTAATGTCTTGTGCTGATTTTCAAGGGGAAATGCTTCCAGTTTTTCCCATTCAGTATGATGTTGGCTGTGGGTTTGTCATATATGGTTCTTATTATCTTGAAGTATGTTCCTTCAATGCCTACATTATTGAGGGTTTTCAATGTTAAGGGGTGTTGTAAATTTTATTGAAAGCCTTTTCTGCATCTATTGAGATAATCATGTGGTTTTTGACCTCAGGTCTGCTTATGTGATGGGTCACATTTATTGATTTGCATATGTTGAACTAACCTTGCATCCCAGGGATAAAGCATACTTGATCATGGTGGATAAGCTTTTTGATGTGCTGCTGGATTTGGTTTGCCAAATGTTTTCTTGAGGATTTTTGAAACAATCTTCAGTAAGGATATTGCCCTGAAATTTTCTTTTTCTGTTGTTGTGTCTCTGCCAGATTTTGGTATCAGGATGATGCTGGCCTCATAAAATAAGTTAGGGAAGACTACCCCTCCTCGTTTTTTTGGTATCCTTCTGGCCAGGGCTTTTTTTTTTTTTTTTTTTTTTTGGTTAGTAGGCTATTTATTGCTGCTTTCATTTTAGAGCTCATTACTGGTCTGTTGAAGGATTCCATTTCTTCCTGGTTCAGTTTTGGATGGGTGTATGTGTCCAGAAATTTATCCATTTCTTCTAGAGTTTACAGTTTGTGTACATACAGGTATTCGTAATAGTTTCTGACAATTATTTGTATTCCTGTAGGGTCAGTGGTAATATCCCCCTCTACATATCTGATTGTTTTTATTTGGGTCTTCTTTCTTCTTTTTTAGTCTAGCTAGCAATCTATCCATTTTATTAATTTTTTTCAAAAACACAGCTCCTGGCTGGGGTGTATGTGTCCATTTCTTCTAGATTTTTCTAGTTTCTACTGAGCATAGTGATGTTCACAATATTCTAGTTTCCAGTGAGCATAATGATGTTCATAATATTCTCTGATGGTTATTTGTATTTCTGTGGGGCCAGTGGCAATGTATCTTTTGTCATTTCTAATTGTGTTTATCTGGATCTTCTCTGTTTTCTTTATTAGTCTGGCTAGCAGCCTCTGTATTAGTTTTTTTCAAAAAAAAGGAACAACAACTCCTGATTTTGTGAGTCTTTTGAAAGTTCTTTCATGTCTCAGCCTCCTTCAGTTCAGCTCTGATTTTGATTACTTGTCTTCTGCTAGCTTTCGGATTGGTTTGCTCTTGATTCTCTAGTTCTTTTAGTTATGATACTGATAGTTAAATTGAGATCTTTCTAACATTTGATGTGGATATTTAGTGCTATACATTTTCATCTTAACACTGCCTTTCCTGTGTTCCAGACATTCTGGTATGTTGTATCTTTGTTCTCACTAGTTTCAAAAAAACTTCTTAATTTTTGCTCTCCTTTCATGATTTACCCCAAAGTCATTCAGAAACAGGTTATTTAATTTTCATGTAATTGTATGGTTCTCAGTGATTTTCTTAGTCTTGATTTCTAATTGTATTGTGCTATAGCCTTAGAGAGTGGTTGGTATGATATTAGCTCTTTTCATTTGCTGTAGATTGTTTTGTGTCCAATTGTGTGGTAAATTTTAGAGTATGTGCCATGTGGTGATGAGAACAATGTATATTCTGATTTTGAGGTGGAGAGTTCTGTAGATGTCTATCAGGTTCATTTAATACAGTGCTGAGTTCAGTTCCTGAATATATTTGTTAATTTTCTGCCTTGGCAGTCTGTCTAATATTGTCAATAAGGTTTGAGTCTCCTACAATTATTGTGTAGGAATCTAAGTCTCTTTGAAAGTCCCTAAGAACTTGTTTTATGAATCTGGGTGCTCCTGTGTTGGGTGTATATATATTTAGGAAAATAAGGTCTTCTTGTTGAATTGAAACCTTTACCATTATGTAATGCCCTTCTTTGTCCTTTCTGACCTTGGTTGGTTTAAAGTCTGGGCCTCTTGAAGAGAGCATACTGTTGAGTCTCGGTTCTTTATTCAGTTTGCCACTCTGTGCTTTTTAATTGGGGCATTTAGTCTTTTTATATTCAAGGTTATTACTGATATTTGTGGATTTGATCCTGTCATCATTATGTTAACTGGTTATTATGCAGACTTGTTTATGTGCTTGCTTTAAAATATCAATGATCTGTGTACTTCTGTGTGTTTTTGTGGTTGCTGTTAATAGTCTTTCTTTCCCATGTTTACTTCAGGAAGGTATGATGGTAACAAATTACCTCAGCATTTGCTTGTCTAAAAAGGATCTGTTTCTCCTTTGCTTATAAATCATACTTTGACAGAATATGCAATTCTTGATTGGGATTTATTTTCTTTAAGAATGTTGAATATATGCCTTCAATCTCTGTTGTCTTGTAGGGTTTCTTATGAGACGTCTGTTGATCTGATGGACTTCCCTTTGTAGGTGACCAAATCTTTCCCTCCAGCTGTGTCTAGCATTTTTTCTTTCATTTCAACCTTGGAGAAACTGATTATTATGTTCCTGGGGGATGATCTTCTTGTGAAGTATCTTTCTGGGGTTCTCTGAATTTGAATATTGGCCTTTCTAGCTTAGTTGGGGAAGTTCTCATGGACAATATCATGATATATGCTTTCCATGTTGCTTCCGTTCCCCCCATCTTTTTCAGGGATACGAGTATGTCATAGATTTGGTCTCTTTACATTGTCCCATATTTCTCAGAGGTTTTTCTCATTCCTTTTCCTTTTTTTTTCTCTATTTTTGTCTGACTCTGTTATTTCTGAAAGCCAGTCTTCAAGCTCTGAGATTCTTTCCTCAGCTTGGTTTATTCTGCTATTAAAAGTTCCAACTGGCCAGGTGCAGTGGCTCACGCTCCTAATCCCAGCACTTTGGAAGGCTGAGGCGGGTGGATCACGAGGTCAGGAGATTGAGACCATCCTGGCTAACATGGTGAAACCCAGTCTCTACTAAAAATACAAAAAAAATTAGCCGGACGTGGTGGCGGGTGCCTGTAGTTCCACCTACTCGGGAGGCTGAGGTACTAGAATGGCCTGAACCCTGGAGGCAGAGCTTGTGGTGAGCCAAGATGGCGCCACTGCACTCCAGCCTGGGCAACAGAGCGAGACTCTGTCTGAAAGAAAAAAAAAAGAGAGAAAAAAGTTCCAATTGCATTACGAAATTTTTTTAGTGTCAGCTCTATCAGGTTGGTTATATTCTTTTCTATAATGTCTATTTTGTCTGTCAACTCCTCTATCATTTTATTGTGATTCTTAGCTTCCTTGGATTGGGTTTCAATGTACTCCGGCATCTCGATAATCTTTGTTTCTGTCCATATTCTGAATTCTATTTCTGTCATTTTAGCCATCTCAGCCTGGTTCAAAACACTTGCTAGAGAACTTGTGCAGTCATTTAGAGGAAAGACGGTACTCTGACTTTTTGAGTTGTGAAGGTTCTTGTGCTGGTTCTTTATCATATTTTTGGGCTTATGATTCTTCAGTCTTTTAAGTTGCTGTCCTTTAGATGGGATTTATTTTTTAATCCTATTTGATGACCTTGAGCATTGATTGTAGTATAAGATGGGTTCAGTCAACTCACTGAGTATTTCTGGAGAATTTTAGGGGAACATGACCCAGCTCACAACTCCTGGACTATGTTCTGTAAATCTGGAGGACTGATATTGGACCCCAGCTTTGTTCTCTGCCTCCTAGAGGCTAGAAACCAACTGTGCTGGGTTGGGAGCTGAGCTGTTCCTAGACTGCTAGTCACAGCACTCTGATGAGTGGTACTATCCAGAGCATTTCATGGGATCTATCCTTGTTTTCACGTGTCAGCAGAAGTGGCAGTGGCAGCACAGTGGGGTGCATGCTCATCAGCTGCTAGCTGGTGCCAGGATGCTGGCCTCCATGCAGATGTTCACAGCAGCTGCAGAGGCAGCATAGCTGGAGGTATTGGTGGTCCCTGCTGATGTCTGTGCACGTGGTTGCCCTGGTGGTGCTGTTAGCATGGGGGCAGAGTGCTGGTGGGCATAGGACCGTGTGCTTCCTCTGTGTACATTTACGCAAGCAGAAGTGGCCACTCAGGGCAAGGGAGGGTCTGCTGTTCTCCATGCCTAGTTTCACCCCAGCATCAGTGTTGGTGCAAGGGCAGAGAGCTGGCAGGGGCTTGACTGGTAAGCTCTGTACTCTCTGTGCTCACCAAGGCTCCCACTGCAATGGCAGGTAGATGGGTAAGGGGGGTAGAGTCCAGTTGCATCAGCAGCAGTGGCAGGGCAGGGGGCATATGCACACAAGTGTTAGTGAGGCAGGGAAGGCAAGATCCTCCCATGGACACACATGCCAGTAAAGCAATGTAGGTGGTGACCATGGGCCCATGGGAAGCTACAGTTAGGGGAGAGAGTGGGCAGACTGGTGTGTGCTCATCAGGGTCAACCCACTGTAGTTCTCTATTGGTCATATGTGGTCCACCAGTGCAGAAGCTATGATGCAGACCCTCAGTACTCCTAATGCTACATTGCAAGCAGGCATGGCAGAGGCTGGGGTCCCAGGGTAAGACAGCAGACTGAGGGATGCTCAGGTCAGACCAGCCCCATCTGATGGACAAGACCACTCTGCTCAGCTCAGCTCCAATAGTTCCCCTAGGTCTAAAGTCTCCTATGAGAACAAGTCAAGCCTAGGGTGATAGGATAGGTGTTCCTGGCCATGCTCCTCTATGACACTCTCACACCAAACCCTCTGGACTTTACATTGGCTGGTGTGCTGCCTCTACCACTTCTTTAAGCAGATTTCCTTGCCAACTCAAGTATCCATGTGTTTGAGGGGTCTCATTCTGTCTGGGATTCCAGAGGCCTGTGGAGAGAATTGCTTTTTGTTAGTTCAACTCATTCTTTTTCCTGGAATCATTGTGCATCAGGAATGAGTCCCAATGTGAAGTAGTCCCATGCGGGGTTCCCAGCTTTCTCCTCCTTCATCCCAGCTTGTGTGTCTTCCTTCTGTCCACTCTCAGTGCCTTCCCTCTAAAGATCTGTTAATAATGTGCCAGTCATCTTAGTTCATTTGTTCCAGCTGTTTCACCTGGCTACCTCTAGTCAGCCTTCTTGCCCTGTTCCTTTTTTTTTTTTATGTCTTTCCCATTGGAGCTTCCAGCTTGCTAGCTTCTTCAGCCCCATTTATAGGTATCTAAGGCAAAAAAAAAAAAAAAAAAAGTAAAGAAAGTAAAGCAGGAGGAAGCTCATCATTAGTAGTGTATTAATCAGTTTATGCATTAAGAAAAGAAATGCCTGAGGCTTGGTAATTTATAAAGAAAAGAGGTTTATTTGGCTCATGGTTCTGTAGGGTATATGTGAAATGTTATGCCAGCATCTGCTTTTAGTCAGGGCTTCAGGAAGCTGACAATCATGGCAGAAGGCAAAGGAGAGCCAACACATTACATGGTGAAATCAGGAGCAGCAGAAAAGGAGGAGGTGCCACACTAGTTTCAATAACCAGATCTCATGAGAACACACTCACCGTCTTAATGACACCACTAAGAGGGATCTGTCTCTATGACACAAACACCTCACACCAGGTCCCACCTCCAACATTGGGGATGGCATTTTAACATAACATTTAGAGGGGACAAACATCCACACCGTATTATTCTGCCTCTGTCCCCTCAAATCCCATGTCATTCTCACATTATAAAATATAATCACACTCTGCCAATAGTTCCCCAAAGGCTTAACTTTTTCCAGCCTCAAGTCCAACATCCAAAGTTTTATCTGGAGATGAGTTTCTTCCACCTGTGAGTTAAAGAACTGAGTTACTTACTTCCAAGATACAATGGCTATACAGGCATTGGTTAAACATTATCATTTCACAAGGGAGAAATTGGTCAAAAGAAAGGGACAATAGACCCCAGGCAAGTCTGAAATCCAGCAGAAAATTAATTAAATCTGAAAGTTCCAAAATAATCATTATGTCCCTCATCCAAGGCACACTGCTGCAAGGGGTGGGCTTCTAAGAGCTTGGGCAGCTCTGTTTCTGTGGCTTTGCAGAGTACAGCTCCCATGGCTGCTGTCATAAGTTTGAGTTGAGTGCCTGCAGCTTTATGAGATGCAGGGAACAAAGTACTGCTGAATATACCCTTCTGGTGTCTGGAGGGTGGCAGCTGCCTTCCCATAGCTCCACAAGGCAGGGCACAAATGGGGACTTTGTGCGGGGACTCCAACTCCACATTTCCCTTTGGGATTGCCTTACTAGAGGTTCTCTATGAGGGCTCCACCTCTCTAACAGGCTTCTGCCTGTGCATCCAAGTTTTTTCATACATTCTCTAAAATATAAGTGGAAGCCACGAAGCCTCATTCATGTTTGCATTCTGAACACTTATAGATATAAAACCATGTGGAAGACTCCAAGGCTTATTGATCACACCCTCTGGAGTGGTGGCCCAAGCTGTACTTAGTCCCCTTTTGAGGCAAGGCTGAACCCTGAGCTACCAAGATGTAGGCAGCAGTGTCCTGAGGCTGCACTGGGCAGCAAGGCCCTGGCCCTGGCCCCAGAAACCATTCTTTCCTCTGGGGCCGCTAAAACTGTGATGGGAGGGGCTATCTCAAAGACTTCTGAAATGCTTTTGAGGTATTTTTTTCATTGTTTTGAATATAAGTACTTGGCTCCCTTTTAGACATGCTAATCCCTCTAGCAGGTGGTTTCTCCAAAGCCTGTTTGGATTGTTTCTCTGCCATATGGCCAGAGTACGTATTTTTTCCAAACTTTTATGCTCTGCTTCCCTTTTAAATATAAGTTCCAACTTAAAGTCATTTATTTTCTCCCACATCTAAGCACAGGTTGATAGAGCAGCCAGTCCACAACTTGAATGCTTTGCTGCTTAGAAATTTCTTCCACCAGACACTTTAGCTCATCACTCTTTAAGTTCAACCTTGTACAAAAGCCTAAGGCATGGACACAATACAGCCAAGTTCCTTACTAGGGTGTAATACAGGTAATTATTACTCCAATTCCCAATAACCTCCTCATTTCCATCTGAGAACTCAGCCTAGACTTCACCGTCAATGTCTCTGTTAGCATTTTTGTCACAAACATTTAACTAGTCTCTAAGAAGCTCCAAACTTACCCTCTTTTTCCTGTCTTCTGAGCTCTCTGAAATCTAACTTCTGCCTGTTATCCAGTCCCAAAGTTGCTTCTACATATTCAAATATCTTTACATCAACTCCCTACTCCTGGTACCAATTTTCTATATTAGTCAGTTTTCACATTATCAGAAATAAATACATGGAAGCAGGTTAATTTGTAAAGAAAAAATTTTAATTGGCTCACAGTTCTTTAGGTTGTACATGAAATATAGTGTCAGCGTCTGCTTATGGAGAGGGATTCAGGAAACTTACAATCATGGCAAAAGGCGAATAAAGAGCCAACACATCACATGGCTAAATAAGGAGCAAGAGAGAGAGAGAAGGCGGAGGTGCCATGCTTTCTTAAACAACCAGGTCTCATGAGAACTCTCTCACTATCACAAGGACAGCACCAATCCATTCGTGAGGAATCTTCTTCATGACCTAAACATCTTTCACCAGGCCCCACCTGCAATACTGGGGATTACATTTTAACGTAAGATTTGGAGAGGACAAACATTCAAACTATATCATGAGGTTTCTTGAATTCCGAAGTCCCTAGCTGGTATGGCTTTTTTGCTCTATGTTTTAGTATTCTTACTTTTGTTTCATATAACTTTCATGGTTTTTAGTTGTACTTGCAAGGAGAAATAGGGAAAAGTACATCTATTCAATCTTCTCTGAAGTCATCTTCAGTATTCTAATTTTCAGATAATTACAATTTCACAAATAAAATATAACTATTGACTAGAGTATATAATTAACCAGAATATTCCATTTACCATACTAGATAATGAGTTTATTAAATAATGGAAGCATAGCCATACTGAATAAAAAGGTAGTGTTAACGAATATTTAATGAGTGTTCCTTGCATGTTAGGTATTCTGATAATTTTTTACATGAATTATTTAATTTATAGTATTTTATAATAGCCCTATATAGTAGAAACCTTCGTTTTTCTTAAAGATAAGAAAGCTAAGGCTTATGGAAGGTATGTAGCCTTCTTAAGGTATTTCATCTAATCTAGAAAAAGGCACAAACACCCTTTGAACCCAAAGAATCTAACTTCAGAGCTGGTGTTTCAAACCATTATGTTTGTTTGCATGTGTTTCCTCTGCCAAGAAAGTTTGATTCCCTTTTCTCCACTTTGAAATCTCATCCTTAAATGAGCTCCTTTTAAAACTCAGCCCAAACGTTGTGTTCCTTATGAAATCTTTCTTAAATTCAACCTGGTTCTTTTATCCTTCATTCTCCTACGACTCTTTATCTACATCATTTCTGCATTCAGACATTTTCATTATATGTTTGGTCTGTTTGCTTGTTTCTCCCATTTTGCTAGGATTCCTTGATGGGAGGCATTATAGCTCATTCTTGTTTATGCCCTCGTTATCTGACAGTATTGTAGTAGGTACTCAATGACAATTTGAATAAATAAACAATCTATACATTTATCAAACCAAACTTAGCAAAGTGCACAATAGTCTTGTGTTATAAGAAAAGGGACCTATGACTAGTGAATTCTGCTGTGACAGTAGAATATAATAATTTGCATAAATGTACAATAAATATTCTCATTGCATATTAAGCACTTTGAAAATTGAAATAATGTATAATATAAAGTATACTCTGTTCAATGAATGTGAGATCTGTATGAAAAGCATGGTATAGTGGAATACTATCAAAAGCTTTGAAATCAGATATTCCTTGGTTCAAATTCTTACTCTTTCATACTCTAGCTCTGTAAACTTGGCACAGTCATTGAAAATCTATGAGCCTCAGGTTCTTCATCTGGAAAAATATGAATATTTTCTTTCTCAATTTAATTATAAGGATTAAATGAGTTAATTGTGTGAGAAATCATTCTTTCAAAGCAACTTGTCATCTGTTTACTCACTGATGGTTTTCCAGCCCTAAATTTGTAAGCCAAAGGGCATTTGCTCCAGAATAATTTTCTATGAAATCTGATAACAACATTAATAGCAACAACAATTTTCAGTTGTAGTAGTTGTACTAGTTGTAGTATTGCATTCTCAAGTGAGGAGACATGATGAGACTTAATTGGTCTCATTACTCATCTCAACTTGGTAACTTGGTCCTCTCATTTTTAATCTCTTTGAATTGAATCACATCCAAATGGTAACCTGTGAGTTCAACAGTTTTGTATTCCACATATAAGTGAGGGTACGTGGTATTTGTCTCTCTGTGCCTGGCTTATTTCACTTCACATAATAAATTGCTATTTTTTTTTTTTTTTCCAGAGTTGTTTTCTTGGAGTCTTCCAGGTTTTCAGGAGTAGGCCTATAGAAAGATAGAACCAGGGAAGGCTAAAAGACAGGTAGAAAGCAGAGCAAACAACTCTTTGTATTCTTCTGGCTCCTACTTACAAAGGTGATACCCTAACCTCTGCAATACTAATTGGCATTTATGGTTCAAGCATCTCTGTTGACGGGGAGAAATGGCAAAAATGCTGTTACACCCTGTTTGCTTTTGATGTTGTATTGGTTTCAGGAAGTCTCTCATTTGTACAGGTGGGTCTTCCTGACTAGATAATTGCCACAGGAGATACAAAAGAATAGAGGTCAGACTTTAAGACATTTTATTAGCATTATTTCTCTCTAAAACAAAATTAAATTGTTTTGAGTGAGTTAGTAACCTATGCTTGTATGCTAGCAAATGCCAGAAGGGTCAAGAATAAAATAACAGGTAGCTCCTAAGTAAATAGAAATATATTTCCTAGAGCAATTTCCAGGACTAAAACCAAATGAATTCAACCACTCTGATAGTACTATTACACTCTAAGGAATGTATGTCCTGTGGTTTACATTACTCTTTTAAGAAATAAATATAATGTAAAAATAAGAATTTCTTCCAGATACCAACTATCATGAAGCATTTCAAATACAATCTGTACAAAATCAAAGATTTTTTACATATCTATTTCTTCTCTAGGAATCCCCACATGCTACGGATTGAATATTTGTGTTCCTCCCAAAAATTTGTATGTTAAAATACTAACCACTAAGGTAATGTCATTAGGAAGTGGATCTTTGAGCAGTGGTTAAGTCACGAGAGTGGGGCCCTAAAGAATGGGATTAGTGTCCTTGTAAATGCAACCTAACATCCTTGTCCACATTACGCCCTAGAAGATGGCCATCAATAAGAAAGCTAGCTCTAATCAGACATCAAATCACCTGGCATCATGATGTTGATCTTTCCAGCCTTTAGAACTGTGAAAGACAAATTTCTTTCATTTATGAGTCACCCAGTCTATGGTAGTTTGTTATAGCAGCCCTAACAGACTAAGACATTGGCTCGCTTAATGACCTTGTCATAAAATCAGTTTCAGTCAAAATCTCAAATTAGATGTGTTTTTTAATCATCCTTTAGATACTAATTATTCACCAAATCTGGCTGATTTCCTTTGTAAACCTTGCTTAAATTTACATGCTATCCTCTACCTGCAGAAACAGCAATTGAGATCAGGAATACAGCAAACCTCACCTGGACTAGTCTCTGAGTGAGAATCATATAGTTGTCCTCAATATCATTTTTTTCTTTCTCCCTCAGCAACAGAAACTGAATTTTAGCTGGGTATGTAGCTACAGAAAATAAAATGTTCATTTTCTAGCTTCGCTGACAGCTAGATAAAGCCAAATTCTTGAAGCCAAATTCTTGACAAAAAAAAAGATATAATTAGAAATAGTGTAAGCAAATTTTGGGACATGTCCTTAAAGGAGAGGTGAGACACTTTTCTCATTCTTTCTTTCTACTGACTAGAATACAGATATGATGGATGGAAATGGAACAGCAATCTTGGATCATAACATAAATGACAAGTGTTGAGGATGATAATCTAATGATACAGAAAAAGTCTAAGTTTTTGTTGGTTGAGGAACCACTTTGATAACCCTAGATTAAAAATGTTTAAACTTCTTTTTGTTTAAATTACTGTTTATATTTAATCTTTTTTATTTGTTGCTAAACAAAATTGTAAAAATCAGAGCCCCTTAACTGTTTTCTCTGCTTCACTCTTATTTCTCTCCTGGAGAGAGAAATGCTGCCATAGCCTGTGATTTCTGAAATATAAATGTGATCATGCTACTCTTAGGTTTAACATGTATCATCTGCAAAAAAGTCCAGAATTAATATCAAAGAGATAAAAGTCCATCGTAACATAGTTCCTATCTCCTTTTCTAATCTCACTCTCACGACGGCACACGCATACCGTTCCCTTGGCCACCGTTTGCTTCCTAAACATACTGTGCTGTTTCTTTCTTTTTTTTTTTTTTTTGGATTTAAATTTATTTATTTATTTATTTATTTATTTATTTATTTATTTATTTTTTATTATACTTTAAGTTCTAGGGTACATGTGCATAACGTGCAGGTTTGTTACATATGTATACATGTGCCATGTTGGTGTGCTGCACCCATCAACTCGTCAGCACCCATCAATTCATCATTTATATCAGGGATAACTCCCCAGTGCAATCCCTCCCCCTTCCCCGCTCCCCATGATAGGCCCCAGTGTGTGATGTTCCCCTTCCCGAGTCCAAGTGAGCTCATTGTTCAGTTCCCACCTATGAGTGAGAACATGCGGTGTTTGGTTTTCTCTTCTTGTGATAGTTTGCTAAGAATGATGGGTTCCAGCTGCATCCATGTCCCTACAAAGGACGCAAACTCATCCTTTTTTATGGCTGCATAGTATTCCATGGTGTATATGTGCCACATTTTCTTAATCCAGTCTGTCACTGATGGACATTTGGGTTGATTCCAAGTCTTTGCTATTGTGAATAGTGCCGCAATAAACATACGTGTGCATGTGTCTTTGTAGTAGCATAATTTATAATCCTTTGGGTATATACCCAGTAGTGGGATGGCTGGGTCATATGGTACATCTAGTTCTAGGTCCTTGAGGAATCGCCATACTGTTTTCCATAATGGTTGAACTAGTTTACAATCCCACCAACAGTGTAAAAGTGTTCCTATTTCTCCACATCCTCTCCAACACCTGTTGTTTCCTGATTTTTTAATGATTGCCATTCTAACTGGTGTGAGATGGTATCTCATTGTGGTTTTGATTTGCATTTCTCTGATGGCCAGTGATGATGAGCATTTTTTCATAGTTTTTCAAGCTAACTTTGGAATGCCCTTTGCCAAGGGGTGGGCC